>NC_088201.1:113876614-114066282 GCF_037126465.1 Ornithodoros turicata
CAAGGAACATTGATCTAGCAGACGCAGTCAGTGTTGAGGATCAGAGCAGCATCAATCAAGATGCTACGTCAAGTGTGGAAAGTGAACAACAATCAAATAAGCACTGCTGCACACCTGAGATGAATTCAACCAGCCACAAAGAGGCAGGACGAAGTGAAATCAGTGAACAACGTCCAAAAGAAGAATTCTGCGTGCCTTTGCTGGGTCTTTGCAGATAATACCACTGAACTAAGGAATAATGTTGAGCACAACCTTGCACGATTTTACCTCAAGTTGCAAGCCAAGCTGCTAGTCCCAGCTTCCACAGTACAGTGTATCGCCGAAGAGTTACATAATTTTCATCAGTTGAGTTTGGCCTGTATCTGTGCTTCCCTCAAACGAAACTTTAAGCACAACGAACTAGGACGGCAATGTTAGTCTATCTTAGAAGCAATGAGACGCCGTGATGTCTTTGGTAAGTTACATTCATCGAAAGTTGGTACGACACACTCTCGCACACAATATCTGAAGGAAAAGTTCCCGCTGATTGAACCAGTAGACATTTTGTTTGGCCATGATAGTAAGCAGGAGCGGTGCTTTGCTCAGTATATCCCGATCAAATCTACCCTTTAACATTTGCTGTTGACCCACGCAGTTCTTGAAACTGTCCAACAACCAGTGCAGATAATTCACAGAGACCAACTCTGTGATATAACCTGCAGATCACTCTATCAAAGCAACCCATTTGTTTACAAGGTGAATGAGCCGAGCAACATTGAGATACAATTGTATAAAGATGCTTTCGAGGTAGCCAATGCTTTGGGGGCAGCAAAAACAAAACAATCTAATCTGTGTGTATTTCACCCAAGGCAACTTCTTGAAACATCAGAGGTCCACACGTGAACACACTGCAGCTCGCACTTCTCATCAGGGAGAACCACGTGAGAGATTTTGGACCTGCTTGTTTCTTCGAGAAGGTGAGTGCTCGTGGCAAACTGGTTACCTATTCCGCTCACTCACATTTTTTTCCCTCGCAGTGTTTGAAAGAGAGAACACTTCTGGCTACATTCCTAGGCATTTCCATTTTTCCTGCTTGGTTCTTCGAGAAAAGTGAGTGCTCGTGGCAAGCTGGTTACCTGTTCCGCTCACCCACATTTTTTCCCTCGCAGTGTTTGAAAGAGAGAACACTTCTGGCCACATTCCTGCGCATTTCAATTTGCCTGCTTGGCTCTTCGAGAAAAGTGAGTGCTCGAGCAAGCTGGTTACCTGTTTCCGCTCACCCACATTTTTTCCCTCGCAGTGTTTGAAAGAGAGAACACTTCTGGCCACATTCCAGGGCATTTCCATTTTTCCTGCTTGCTCTTCGAGAAAAGTGAGTGCTCGAGCAAGCTGGTTACCTATTCCGCTCACTCACATTTTTTCCCTCGCAGTGTTTGAAAGAGAGAACACTTCTGGCTACATTCCTAGGCATTTCCATTTTTCCTGCTTGGTTCTTCGAGAAAAGTGAGTGCTCGTGGCAAGCTGGTTACCTGTTCCGCTCACCCACATTTTTTCCCTTGCAGTGTTTGAAAGAGAGAACACTTCTGGCCACATTCCTGGGCATTTCAATTTGCCTGCTTGGCTCTTCGAGAAAAGTGAGTGCTCGAGCAAGCTGGTTACCTGTTCCGCTCACCCACATTTTTTCCCTCGCAGTGTTTGAAAGAGAGAACACTTCTGGCCACATTCCAGGGCATTTCCATTTTTCCTGCTTGGCTCTTCGAGAAAAGTGAGTGCTCGAGCAAGCTGGTTACCTGTTCCGCTCACCCACATTTTTTCCCTCGCAGTGTTTGATAGAGAGAACACTTCTGCCACATTCCTGGGCATTTCATTTTTCCTGCTTGGCTCTTCGAGAAAGGTGAGTGCTCGAGCAAGCTGGTTACCTGTTCCGCTCACCCACATTTTTTTCCCTCGCAGTGTTTGAAAGAGAGAACACTTCTAGCCACATTCCTGGGCATTTCCATTTTTCCTGCTTGGCTCTTCGAGAAAAGTGAGTGCTCGAGCAAGCTGGTTACCTGTTCCGCTCACCCACATTTTTTTCCCTCGCAGTGCTTGAAAGAGAGAACACTTCTGACCACATTCCTGGGCATTTCCATTTTTCCTGCTTGGTTCTTCGAGAAAAGTGAGTGCTCGAGCAAGCTGGTTACCTGTTCCGCTCACTCACATTTTTTTCCCTCGCAGTGTTTGGAAGAGAGAACACTTCTGGCCACATTTCTGGGCATTTCCATTTTTCTTGCTTGGTTCTTCGAGAAAAGTGAGTGCTCGAGCAAGTTGGTTACCTGTTCCGCTAACCCACATTTTTTTTCCCTCGCAGTGTTTGAAAGAGAGAACACTTGTGGCTACATTCCTGGGCATTTCCATTTTTCCTGCTTGGCTCTTCGAGAAAAGTAAGTGCTCGAGCAAGCTGGTTACCTGTTCCGCTCACCCACATTTTTTTCCCTCGCAGTGTTTGATAGAGAGAACACTTCTGCCACATTCCTGGGCATTTCCATTTTTCCTGCTTGGCTCTTCGAGAAAGGTGAGTGCTCGAGCAAGCTGGTTACCTGTTCCGCTCACCCACATTTTTTTCCCTCGCAGTGTTTGAAAGAGAGAACACTTCTAGCCACATTCCTGGGCATTTCCATTTTTCCTGCTTGGCTCTTCGAGAAAAGTGAGTGCTCGAGCAAGCTGGTTACCTGTTCCGCTCACCCACATTTTTTTCCCTCGCAGTGCTTGAAAGAGAGAACACTTCTGACCACATTCCTGGGCATTTCCATTTTTCCTGCTTGGTTCTTCGAGAAAAGTGAGTGCTCGAGCAAGCTGGTTACCTGTTCCGCTCACCCACATTTTTTTCCCTCGCAGTGTTTGATAGAGAGAACACTTCTGCCACATTCCTGGGCATTTCCATTTTTTCCTGCTTGGCTCTTCGAGAAAAGTGAGTGCTCGAGCAAGCTGGTTACCTATTCCGCTCACTCACATTTTTTTTCCCCTCGCAGTGTTTGAAAGAGAGAACACTTCTGGCTACATTCCTAGGCATTTCCATTTTTCCTGCTTGGTTCTTCGAGAAAAGTGAGTGCTCGTGGCAAGCTGGTTACCTGTTCCGCTCACCCACATTTTTCCCTCGCAGTGTTGAAAGAGAGAACACTTCTGGCCACATTCCTGGGCATTCCAATTTGCCTGCTTGGCTCTTCGAGAAAAGTGAGTGCTCGAGCAAGCTGGTTACCTGTTCCGCCCACCCACATTTTTTCCCTCGCAGTGTTTGAAAGAGAGAACACTTCTGGCCACATTCCAGGGCATTTCCATTTTTCCTGCTTGGCTCTTCGAGAAAAGTGAGTGCTCGAGCAAGCTGGTTACCTGTTCCGCTCACCCACATTTTTTTCCCTCGCAGTGTTTGAAAGAGAGAACACTTCTGCCACATTCCTGGGCATTTCCATTTTTCCTGCTTGGCTCTTCGAGAAAGGTGAGTGCTCGAGCAAGCTGGTTACCTGTTCCGCTCACCCACATTTTTTTCCCTCGCAGTGTTTGAAAGAGAGAACACTTCTAGCCACATTCCTTTGCATTTCCATTTTTCCTGCTTGGCTCTTCGAGAAAAGTGAGTGCTCGAGCAAGCTGGTTACCTGTTCCGCTCACCCACATTTTTTTCCCTCGCAGTGTTTGATAGAGAGAACACTTCTGCCACATTCCTGGGCATTTCCATTTTTCCTGCTTGGCTCTTCGAGAAAGGTGAGTGCTCGAGCAAGCTGGTTACCTGTTCCGCTCACCCCACATTTTTTTCCCCTCGCAGTGTTTGAAAGAGAGAACACTTCTAGCCACATTCCTGGGCATTTCCATTTTTCCTGCTTGGCTCTTCGAGAAAAGTGAGTGCTCGAGCAAGCTGGTTACCTGTTCCGCTCACCCACATTTTTTTCCCTCGCAGTGCTTGAAAGAGAGAACACTTCTGACCACATTCCTGGGCATTTCCATTTTTCCTGCTTGGTTCTTCGAGAAAAGTGAGTGCTCGAGCAAGCTGGTTACCTGTTCCGCTCACTCACATTTTTTTCCCTCGCAGTGTTTGGAAGAGAGAACACTTCTGGCCACATTTCTGGGCATTTCCATTTTTCTTGCTGGTTCTTCGAGAAAAGTGAGTGCTCGAGCAAGCTGGTTACGTGTTCCGCTCACCCACATTTTTTTCCCTCGCAGTGTTTGATAGAGAGAACACTTCTGCCACATTCCTGGGCATTTCCATTTTTCCTGCTTGGCTCTTCGAGAAAGGTGAGTGCTCGAGCAAGCTGGTTACCTGTTCCGCTCACCCACATTTTTTTCCCTCGCAGTGTTTGAAAGAGAGAACACTTCTAGCCACATTCCTGGGCATTTCCATTTTTCCTGCTTGCTCTTCGAGAAAAGTGAGTGCTCGAGCAAGCTGGTTACCTGTTCCGCTCACCCACATTTTTTTCCCTCGCAGTGCTTGAAAGAGAGAACACTTCTGACCACATTCCTGGGCATTTCCATTTTTCCTGCTTGGTTCTTCGAGAAAAGTGAGTGCTCGAGCAAGCTGGTTACCTGTTCCGCTCACTCACATTTTTTTCCCTCGCAGTGTTTGGAAGAGAGAACACTTCTGGCCACATTTCTGGGCATTTCCATTTTTCTTGCTTGGTTCTTCGAGAAAAGTGAGTGCTCGAGCAAGTTGGTTACCTGTTCCGCTAACCCACATTTTTTTCCCTCGCAGTGTTTGAAAGAGAGAACACTTGTGGCTACATTCCTGGGCATTTCCATTTTTCCTGCTTGGTTCTTCGAGAAAAGTGAGTGCTCGAGCAAGCTGGTTACCCGTTCCGCTCACCCACATTTTTTCCCTCGCAGTGTTTGATAGAGAGAACACTTCTGCCACATTCCTGGGCATTTCCATTTTTCCTGCTTGGCTCTTCGAGAAAGGTGAGTGCTCGAGCAAGCTGGTTACCTGTTCCGCTCACCCACATTTTTTTCCCTCGCAGTGTTTGAAAGAGAGAACACTTCTAGCCACATTCCTGGGCATTTCCATTTTTCCTGCTTGGCTCTTCGAGAAAAGTGAGTGCTCGAGCAAGCTGGTTACCTGTTCCGCTCACCCACATTTTTTTCCCTCGCAGTGCTTGAAAGAGAGAACACTTCTGACCACATTCCTGGGCATTTCCATTTTTCCTGCTTGGTTCTTCGAGAAAAGTGAGTGCTCGAGCCAGCTGGTTACCTATTCCGCTCACTCACATTTTTTTCCCTCGCAGTGTTTGGAAGAGAGAACACTTCTGGCCACATTTCTGGGCATTTCCATTTTTCCTGCTTGGTTCTTCGAGAAAAGTGAGTGCTCGAGCAAGCTGGTTACCTGTTCCGCTCACCCACATTTTTTTCCCTCGCAGTGCTTGAAAGAGAGAACACTTCTGACCACATTCCTGGGCATTTCCCATTTTTCTGCTTGGTTCTTCGAGAAAAGTGAGTGCTCGAGCAAGCTGGTTACCTGTTCCGCTCACTCACATTTTTTTCCCTCGCAGTGTTTGGAAGAGAGAACACTTCTGGCCACATTTCTGGGCATTTCCATTTTTCCTGCTTGGCTCTTCGAGAAAAGTGAGTGCTCGAGCAAGCTGGTTACCTGTTCCGCTCACTCACATTTTTTTTCCCTCGCAGTGTTTGAAAGGAGAGTGCATTTCTGGCCACATTCCTGGGCATTTCTATTTTTCCTGCTTGGTTCTTCGAAAAAGGTAAGTGCTCGTGCAAGCCTGTTACCTGTTCCGCTCACCCACATTTTTTCCCTCGCAGTGTTTGAAAGAGAGAACACTCTGGCCACATTCCAGGGCATTTCCATATTCCGTGATTGTTTCTTCGAGAAAGGTAAGTGCTCGAGCAAGCTGGTTACCTGTTCCGCTGATCCACATTTTTCCCCTTGCAGTGTTTGAAAGAGAGTGCATTTCTGCCCACATTCCTGGTCATTTCCAATTTTCGTCTTTTTTGTTCGAGAAAGGTGATTGCTTCTGCAAGCTGTTACCTCTTTCGCTCACCCACATTTTTCTCCTTGCAGTGGTTGAAAGGGAGTGTGTTCCTGGCCATCATGAGTAATAATTATCCATTGTACAGGGTTAATAAATTGTGCTTGCTCAAAGTCAACACGTGTTACATATTATCATGCATGGCATACCTTTCTTATACTTAAGTCTGAAGTTATCTGCTATTTGTCGCCACTCATAAACCCCTGCAAATACAAAATGTAAAAAAAAAACAACGAATGGCAGTTTCAAATACTACACGATGTCCGTCATTAATACTGGCGACCGTAAGAAAGAACTACAAATGGCAGTTAGAAATGCTGGCAGATGGCGTCCTTAAAACGGGACACGTTAAAAAGGACTGCAAACGGCAGTTCCAAATGCCAGTAGCTGACCGTTATTAAAACTGGGCACCGTAACAAGAACAGCAAACGGCAGTTCCAAATACTGGCAGCTCACCGTTATTAAAACTAGCCACCGTAAAAAGAAACGGTCAAATTATTTTACGGGCTGCCGTAAAAAAACGGGCAATGTTTGGCAGCAAAATTTCCTTGTATTCGCCCGTTTTGTTTTACGGTGAAATTTTTTACAGTGTACCTGTAGATAGCTTTTAACTACCACACACTCTCTCTCTCACATCATCATCATCTCTCACATACTCACCGTAGTTTTGGCGCTCTATGGCCTTTGTTGCCTTTGTGCCCATTAAACCCATAATCTCTATCTCTCTCTACCTACACACTACTGCAGCGTAACGGTAGAAAACGAAGACACACAGCCTTCATAGCACTCTCTCCTACACTCTTCCCGTTCAGTCTTATTTACGAACGCTTTATGCATTTAGATGCATGTTTAAGCGCGCATAATTCGAAGGAACCTGTTGCAGTTGGGTTACGGAAAAACGATCACTGGCTAGAATGATGTCCCGCATATTCGTCTCTATACTCTCCTTATGCACTTTGCTATGCGAAGCAGAATGTATTCAAAAGCGGCCGCATCCATTCTCAAAACCTTGCGGTAGGCACATGGGTCCTCGTCTCGTAGCTCCCGTAGAAGGCTATTTTGCAGACCATGCTCTTTCCTCAATACCCATTCTTTCGTCCATATCTTCCTTAACCACTTCTTTTCATGGCAGCGTTCACTATCGTCAATGAGAAGAGCAAAAGCCACCAGTTCTCGCTTTCTGTCGTCCATTGCGTACCAAGCGCCGTGCACATAAAATTAATGCTGCAACCTTCAACCGCAGCGCGAACGTTATCCCCGGCATCTGAGCTGACAGCACATTGGAACACTATCTGTGTAGGCATTCCAGAGGGGCGTAGCCTCATTGCCTTTTCATTTGCCCTCTCGCTCCTTCAGTCGCTGCGCCGTCAGAAAAGACGCTCGTGTGAATACACGGTAAAACACGCACGGCTTATCACGTACCAGCTCCGGTGGCGCAGCGGTAACGCGTGCGCTTGGAGACTGGGAGGTCCGCGGTTCGAATCCGCGGGCCGGCTGTGCCGTCTGGGGTTTTTCCTTGGTTTCCCTCAGATGTGTAATAGGCGTATGCCGGCACAGTTCCCCTGAAGTCGGCCCATGGACGCAGCTATCCTCCCCCGAGCGGATTCCGCTCGGTCTTCCCTTCCCTCCCCTCCTCCTCTCCACCACCTTTCCCTTCCGAGATACATGCCGCCTAATCCGGCAGGCAGACCTCTCGGGTTCCTCCAACGACACTCCTCCTCCTCCTCGGCTTATCACGTCCGACTTTCGCTGGGATAATGCTTTCCCTCTCCCAATTTTAGGAACTGTTACTTTTTCTGCTATCTCTCGGTGGGCTGGCTGCAGAACCTCCTCAAAAAGTCAAGTCATAGCGCTCAAAAAGTCATCGCGCGCTGTGGTCCGGTGCTCCGAAAAGCATGATATTCGGCTATTTTTTCCGATGGGATAGCTCGTGAATATCACTGTGAATTATCATGAATTTGAGTGAATTCGGTACGCTCATATTGGTGGGGTAAAAAAGTGACCTTTACTTACCTTTACTAGGCAAATTTCCGACTTAAGCTCGCAAAAATTTACATAATTAAACTTGGAGTACATGACATTCACATTAGGTGGTGGCAAAAACCTAATAAGAACAAATGCTGTTGACCGCATGATTCTAGGTGGCGTAGTTTTTTTCATTATAATTCAATGACACGTTTTCTGGGACACCCTGTATATACAGGGTGTCCCAGAAAACGTGTCATTGAATTATAATAAAAAAACTACACCACCTAGAGTCATGCGGTCAACGGCATTTGTTCTTACTGGGTCTTTGCCACCTCCTCACATGAATGTCGTGTAACGTATGTTTAATTACGTAAATTTTTGCGAGCTTAAGTCGGAAATTTGCCTAGTAAAGGTCACTTTTTTACCCCACCAATGTGAAGAGTGTGTCTAATTTAGTCAAATTAATGATGATTGACAGGGAAATTCAGGAGCTATCCCATCGGAAAAAATAGCCGAACATCATGCTCTACGGGGGTCGCGCAGATTAGCGCACGATGAATTTTTCAGCGCAATCTTTGTCAGTCCGACGAAAGGAGGTTGGAAACCCAGCAGACAGAAAATAAAATAAAAAGATAGTGAAGGAAACAGGCGGGACAACCTTCATGTTGCGTGATATTCAAGAAAGTGATTTATTCGAGAGGAGATCGTGCCGGAAACGGCTCGGCGCGAGAGAATAGCGATGGCGCTGTATGGCGGTGGCGCTGGAACCGCTACAGTTGCCCCCCTCCTAGTGAATGGGCGAAGTCCATGAATGGTGCGTGCAGAGTACTGGCGCCCAGGACACGTGGCGGCGGGGCGGAAGCTGGCGGACGGAGGCTGTAGGGCAGGGACTTGCGGACGCTTGGGGCTGACAAACGGTGTAGCCTAGCTGCGAGCAGGCTTCCGTGTAAGCCGGCTTGAGCCGATCAATAGAAACTTGGTCGTCCTTCCCGTTGATGCGGAGCAGGAAGTGCTTCGGTGTACGGCTTATGACGGGGTAGGGTCCGTTGTAGGGCGGTTGAAGGGGCTTGCGTACGGCGTCGACACGCACAAAAACGTGCGTGCACGTGGCAGGTCCCGATGAACGTAGACCCTAGCGCCAGAGGTGCGACGCGGGGGCGTCGGACGCAGGTCGGCGAAAACGGCTCGCAGCCGAGAAACATAGTCTGTGGGGTCGGGAACGGTGGTGGCGGACGCAGGCGCGAAGAACTCGCCAGGAAGGCGAAGGGTCGTGCCGTACACCAGCTGCGCGGTAGTGCAGCCCAAGTCGGACTTGAAAACCGACCGCAGGCCGAGAAGGATAACTGGTAAGGCTTCAGTCCAGGCTGAAGAGTTGGAGTGGGCTCGCAAGGCGGCTTTAAGGTGACGATGAAACCGCTCCACCAGGCCGTTAGACGCGGGGTGGTAGGCGGTGGTGCGAGTGCGGTGGGTGCCAAGGAGCGCAGTGAGGGCGGCAAAGATGGACGATTCAAATTGCCGTCCCCGGTCGGTAGTCATGGTGGAAGGGACCCCGAAACGGGACACCCACGTCGATACGAAAGCAGCGGCGACAGTGCTGGCGGTGATGTCGGGAATAGGTGCGGCCTCGGGCCATCTCGTGAATCTGTCAATGACAGTAAGCAGGTAGCGGTGCCCTTGCGAAGGCGGTAAAGGGCCCACGATGTCGACGTGTACCTTGTCAAAACGCTGATCTGGCGGAAGGAAACTTGCGACAGGTGCCGAAGTGTGGCGGTGTATTTTCGCCCGTTGGCAGTGCAAGCAGGAACGTGTCCACTGCTTGATCTGGGCGTGCATGCGAGGCCAGACGTATCGCGAGGCGATCAACTTCTGCGTTGCCCGTATGCCCGGATGAGATAACGCGTGGAGGGTGGCGAAAACTTGCCGGCGGAGAGTGACCGGGACGAAAGGCCGAGGGTTGCCAAGAGAGGTGTCACAAACGATAGTCGATGTGGCTCCAGGAAGCAGGAGGTCCTCAAAATGGAGCGCCGAATTGGGATCCGCGCGGAGCGTGGCCAATTCTTCGTCTACAGCCTGGTGATTGGCCAACCCTTCGAGGGAGAAACGGTTGTCGGGGACAAGACGCCGGTCGCGTGACAAGGCGCTGATACGACTGAGGGTATCCGCTACAGTATTGTCCGTGCCGCTGATGTATCGGATGTCAGTGGAGAATTCAGAAATGAATGAAAGTTGGCGGATTTCTCGAGGGGTGTAGTTGGTGCCGGATGACACGAAGGCGTAGGTTAGCGGCTTGTGATCGGTGTAGATGATGAAGGGCCGACCCTCGAGAAAATGGCGAAAGTGTTTCACGGCTAGGAAGACTGCGAGAAGTTCACGTGAAAACGTGCTATAGCGCACCTCCCTGTCCTTGAGCTTGCGCGAAAAGAAAGACAGAGGCTGCCATTGGTTCGAAACTTGCTGCTGCAGGACGGCGCCGACGGCTGAGGCGGAAGCATCCACCATGAGGACAGTGGGCGCGTCGGGTACCGGATGCGCCAGAAGAGTGGCGTTCGCCAAGGCGAGCTTAACCTTGTCAAATGCGTCGATGGCGGACTGCGGCCAGTCGAGGGTGGCAGAGCGACTCTTGGTTGAGGCGAGTAATGCTTCTAAAGGCTGAAGAGTTGATGCGCAGCCGGGTATGAACCGACGATAAAAGTTGACAAGGCCGAGAAATTCCCGGAGCTTGCGTGCCGAAGGCGGTTGGGGAAAGTCTCGGATGGCTTGAACCTTGGTTGGTAGGGGGGTGATACCGGCGCTCGTGATAAGGTGGCCAAGGAATTCGAGCCGCTCTACGCCGAATTCGGACTTAGCGGCGTTGATTACGATGCCAAAGTCGTTGAGCCGGACGAAAAGGGCACGGAGATGTTCGACATGCTCCTGCGGCGTAGAACTTGCGATGAGTAGATCGTCGATGTATGCAAACACAAACGGTAGGCCCCTGATGACTGAGTCGATGAACCGCTGGAAAGTTTGTGTCGCGTTTCGCAGGCCAAACGGCATCCGCAGAAACTCAAACAATCCGAACGGCGTGGTGATTGCTGTTTTGCCGACATCCGCGGGCGCGACCGGTATCTGATGGTACGCACGTACCAGGTCGACCTTCGAGAAGAGTCTGGCGCCGTGCAGATGAGCGGTGAAATCTTGCACATGAGGAATGGGGTACCGATCCGGCACCGTGACACGGTTCAGGGCTCTGTAGTCTCCACATGGCCGCCAATCCCCTCTTCTTGGGGACCATGTGGAGAGCTGAAGACCAGTTACTGGAGGATGGTTGGACGATGCCGAGGTCGAGCATGTGCTCGAACTCTGCTCTGGCCACTTTCAGCTTCTCCGGGGCCAAGCGGCGAGGGCGAACATGCACAGGCGGCCCGGTGGTCACGACGTGATGCACGACGTCGTGCTGGACCGGCAACTTCCAGTTAGGGGGTTGAGTAAGCGCCGGAAAGTCTTGAAGAACGGCCTCGTACGGGGTTTGAGGTGGCGGCCGCCGGAGGGTTGGTCCGATGGTATGCGTTGAAACAACGGCGCCCTGAACAGACAAGTTAGTGGTGGTGTCTATCAAACGGCGGCGGCTCATGTCAACAAGTAGGCCGAAGTGGGCCAAGAAGTCAGCTCCCAGGATGGCGTGGGGGACCTTGGCGAGGATGAAGACCCAACGGAAAACGCGTCGTAGCCCGAGATTCAGGGTCACGAGTTTCTCGCCGAACGTGGTGATAGGTGTTGCGTTGACGGCTTGCAGGGTGTTATGAGGTGCGCGGCGTCCAATGTCGTCAGCGGATGCTGGAATGACGCACACCTCAGCGCCAGTGTCCACTAGAAACCGCGTGCCGGAGCAGCGGTCGGTGATGAAGAAAAGACGTGGACGACTGGTAACTGCGTCAGCGAGACTGGTCGCCGTCAGTTGCTGACGCTCCCGTTTCCCGAGCGGGAACAAGGAGGTTGACAGTGGCGGGCGTTGTCGCCGAAGTTCTGGTGATACCAACACTCTGTGGAGTCAGCAGAGAGCGGGCGCAAGGGGCTGCGGCGACGACCGGCGCGGCGAGGGCTGCGGGGCCTGGGACTTCGGGGACGATGGCTAAGGTGAAGCGAGGTGGAGATCATGGCAGTGAGTCGCGCTACCTCGTCACGGAGAGCTTGAAAGTCAGCCAAGGTGGGCGTAACGGGGGCGGAGGATGAAGAGACCGCAGAAATGGCTGGTGAGCAATATCCATGATCTTATCCGCCATCTCTGCCAAGGCTTCCAGGGACACAGTGGAGGACGTCGTGAGAATCATGCGCACGGTGTTTGGAAGTCGCTGCAAGAACAGCTCGCGCAAAATCGATTCGTCCACAGCTGAAGCACGATCGCCCAAGAGTTGCTGCATGCGACGGAGGAGTTGGGAGGGTCTCCTGTCGCCCAGGACTTCAGCAGTGAGCAGCTGGCGGAGGCGCTCTTGTTCAGAAGCTGTGGTACGACGGGTCAAGGCTGTTTTGAGGGCGTCGTATGGGCGCTCCATGGGGGGGACGGTGATGATGTCCCGCACCTCAGCAGCCTCGTTTGGCCCGAGCGCTCCAACGACGTGATAGAATTTCGTCAATTGGGCGGTAATACCGCGGAGTGCGAATTGTGCCTCAATGTTGGCGAACCAGAGGACCGGGTCAGCCGGCCAAAACGGGGGAATCTTGACGGTCAGGGCGTGCAGTACAGGTTGATGAGCCCTATCGCCGTGTGATGGAACGTCCTGCCCGGGAGGGATGCTTGGAGGTGCTGGTTGAGATTCCATTGAATATCACGTCCGGGTCACCAAATGAAGGAAACAGGCGGGACAACCTTCATGTTGCGTGATATTCAAGAAAGTGATTTATTCGAGAGGAGATCGTGCCGGAAACGGCTCGGCGCGAGAGAATAGCGATGGCGCTGTATGGCGATGGCGCTGGAACCGCTACAATAGAAATAGAGTGGAGAGAAACAATTTATTCGAAAATCAACGATGCTGCGGCGAAGAAGCCGCTCCGCAACACCCGAGTGACCACAGTGACCGAGTGAGTTGCAGAGGCAGGTGGCCACTTAGTTGCAAGGCATCACGCCAAATGGCGCCACCATCATAGCTCTACACGAGAAAGACAGAGAACAAGATACTAGCGGCAGGTAAAAATGGCAGCACTGCTAAACAAGTCTAGGCATGCGAGAGAAAAGGTCTAACCGCTACTGCTAAAACAGCACGGAGAAAACAGTACACATCGGGGAAAAAGGCTTACGGGGGCGATCGCTTAGGCCTAACCACAGCGTCACAACACTATGCAGCTAATACAAGGCGGGAACCACTGGGCACACATCGCTAAACATGCGTCAAGGCGAACAAAAGGTTTGCTCACCGCAAAACAAGTCTAAACATGCGAGAAAAGGCTTAACATGAGCGCGGTCAAATCACTCGTTGGTCGCCGCAAAACACGTCAAACATGCGAGAAAAGGAGCGCGTCAAATCACTCACCTTTTCCCCCGCGGCGACTGCTCATCAGCCAGGCAGAAACTGAGCGAGCGCGGACCACCCGAGCACACGTCTGCTCTCCGCGACAGCCAGCCAGAAACTGAGCCAGCTCTCCACAACTCCCCATAGAGCCCATAGTATAGCTAAATTCACACAACACTGGGCACACGACCAATGAGAGTGCAGCGATTGCTTCCTCAATCCTCCAATCAGAAGTCTTTCCGTCCGGCTCGCATCCCGACCGGTTCTGGCTGTTGCTGACTTCTGCTTTCCATACTGGCCTGTACCGGCTACCCCTCACCTCTAAGTCTACTAGCTTTTATGCACGTCGTAAAGTTATTCCGTGATTCCCAAACAACTGTGAAAAGTGTCGTAATGAACAAATTTATTTATACTGACACAATCAGCAGGTTGACACATATACATGCACTGAGCGTACTGAGTCCATTGCGTAGCGCTTACTAGCACACTGGAACAAAGTTCAAACTTGCAAAATACGCATATCAACACAGCTTATTCCCAGCAACGAACAACTGTCACATACTTGTGCACAATCGCTTGATCATCATGTCCTTGCCTGCTACACGTCAAACATAAAATGCTGCTTCATGAATCGTATTTTCTTGTCACCGCTATGCAGATCTGACGGCGCTCGAACATGTTCATCGAGACAGAATTCACGACAACACTTCAGTTTGAAATCCGATTGGCTCTTCGTAGACCGATGCTTGTGGCGAGAAACAGTACAACAGATCAAAGGCACCATAATACACGGATAAAACGGCGATCGGCGAACGCACTTGCCTCCCAACGAAAGACACCGCCAACGCGGCGCCCACCGTTCAGATTTCAAATGAAACCGCCGAAGGAGAACGCAGCACGCAGGCGAGGAAGCGCGAAGTGCTGTTTTCAAATTCTGGCAACCAATCCGGGCACGCCTGTGGCGTCCGACCAATAGAGAGGCACGGATTGCTTCGTGCGCAGTAACACGCATTTTGATACAGATTTTGCGAGAGCTGTGGGGGGCTGACTGAGCGAGCGCGGGGAGCGCACGCCTGCTTTCTGCGACAGCCAGAGAGAAACTGACTGAGGCGCCGCGCCGCGGCAGCTATGGATGCGCGCGCGCTCCTAGCGCCCTCTCCGCCGCCCGCCCGCCCGCGGGTGTTTTCGGTCTCGGCTCTCCGCTGCGCGCGCGCTCCTAGCGGCGACGGGTGGCTTCTGAGTTTCGGTTTCACTCTCCTTTCTTTGCGCGCGCGTTTATCTGTATAAAGGCAGCGCGCACCGCGCTCGCGTCATCATTCTGACCGATACGTGGAAAACGCCATGTGTGGTTTATTCTCCTGCGTTTCTCGTCGTCGCAAGGAAAAGACAAAAAACGAAGAACTTCGCGAATTTATACGGCATCGTGGAGGAAGCCTTTCAAGTCCACCGCCTGGAATGGTTGCAAGCGCGTCAAGAAATGTGTCAGGACAAGATGAAGACGCTCGACCGCATCTTAGCGGCGGACAGACTGGCGAAAAAGAAGTCCAACTTTAGCCTGGACAATCTGTATTGGGAACGCAGTTCCGATGTAGAGGACGACGACGACGATGTGTAAATAAAAGCGATGCATTTCTCTTCGAGTCTCAGTCTCTTCTTTCTCTTCGTGCAACGTGTACGCACGCAACATGTCTTCCCCCGAACCTTTTCGTTTCCGTCATCCTTTCGCTGTATCTTAAGCGGCCCCTCCATGTGCGGCAAATCTACTTTCGTTGCTAACGTGCTGAGGAACCTGAACGACGTGGTGGACAAGCCTCCGTCACAAATATTCTACGTGCAGAAATATGCTTCGCCGAGCATGCAGGACGAATTCGGGGACTCCGTAAAATTTACCAAGGAGCTACCGCGAGAGTGGGACACGTCGCGCGCTACGCTGATCGTCGTCGACGATCACATGACCGACGCCGGTTCCTTGAAGGAGGTGACCGATCTTTTCATTCGGGGTTCTCACCACGCCAACGCGTCGATCTTCTTACTCGTTCAAAACATCTTTTTCGACAGTAGCCATTTTAGAACAATATCCTACAACGCCAGTTACGTCGTCCTGTGGCGCACCGTGCGCAGCGTGCACCAGATGGAACATTTCGGCCAACAGCTATTTGGCAGAAAAAGATTGGAGTATTTTCTGGACGCATATAAACAAGCGATGTCGTCGCCCCACGCATATTTACTCGTGGATCTTCACAACTATACGCACGAGGATCACAGGTTGCGTAGCAATATCTTTCCGGGAGAACGTCAATATATCTACGCTCCGAAATGAATCTCCGCCCTCACCTCACTTTACTCAAAGTACTCTCCACTCTACCCCCTCACGCCGCCGCGACGTCTTGAGACGTTCGTCCTCGTCCGACATGAAACACCTCTCCGAAATTTGCCTCAATGTATTGAACGGAAAGGTGGCTCTAGCTCCAGATACGTTCGCGCGTTTGAAGAAGCACAAACGCTTTTTACGACGGCTCGCCTACAAAAAGATTCACAAGAATCCGCAACGTTTGAAGCGCTATCTGTCTCAGCAGCGAGGACAGGGCGTTCTTTCGTCGGTGGTTCCTCTCCTGCTTTCCGCCGTGTTGAACCTTTTCGCCAATGGCCAAGAGAATTGAAGTGACCACCTCCTCCTCCATCGGAAACATTCTTTCCTCGAAGGAGAGTGACGACGTCAAAGTGAAACTCATACTGCAAGCACTGTATCGCATACTCAAGCAGTACGGATTTGACCCCTACGACAATAAAAACAAGGCGTCCGACGCTACAAATGACTTTGACTATTCGCTCCTCTCTCCAGAGGTGGACGAAGAGGAAGCGGAAAGGGTCGTCTCGGAATTAAAGAAGGTTCTTTCCTGGGATCGCGAGGGTTGTGTCTCCGTGTCGGGCAAGCCCATCAGACACTCCTCCGTTTACGAACTCGTCAATTATTTGTTGCAACGTAAGACGGGAAAGAAACCTTCCTGGTTCCCCAAAGTCTCGAAACTATTGCGTCTGATTTCTCTACCCAAATCTCGCGAGCCTCAACAGCAGCAGCAGCAGCAGGCCTCCATTGCGTGGACGACTTATGGAGGGATATGAGAAACCAGAGGGTGGTTTGGGGGGTGTGGAACGCTATAGAAAAGCGCATCACTTGAGCAAAAAGAAGGCTCTCGCCATTCTCAGAAAGCTGGATGCCTACACGCTCACCATCCGGTCAGAAGAAAGTTTAATAGGAGACGCATCATCGCGCTCAAGATCAACGACGTGTGGCAAATGGACCTCGCCGATTTTTCAAAATACAACGGTGGCTACCGCTACATTCTCGTGGCAATCGATTCCCTCTCCCGCTTTCTGCGCACCCTCCCGCTAAAGACGAAGCCCCCGCCGAAATGAAAAGGGCCATGATAAGACTTTTTCGGGGAGGTAACGTACCTACACGCATCTTTTGCGACAGAGGGGGGAATTCTACAACAAGACCGTCAAGGAGTATCTCTCACGAAAGAAGGTACACATGTATTCTACCTTCTCTCCAGTAATCAAAGCATCGCAGGCAACGCGTCATACGCACTTTACGCGACAGAATATTCCGTTATTTTAGAGTAACGGGAAAATACCACTTCGTTTCCGCGCTTCCCAAGATCGTGCGCGACTACAACACACCAAACACAGGACTTTGGGCATCAGCCCGTCCGAAGTCACCCGAAAACGAATTGGAGCTGTTCAATAAGATAAATGGGAAGCCCGTCGTACCCTCCGTGAAAAAGAAGCTCAAACTGGGGGATAAAGTGAGGGTCCTACTACACAGAAAAGGTTTTCATAAGAGCTCGGAAGGGAGTTGGTCGCCTCAGATTTTCACCGTCTCCCGCCTGAGAGACACCTCCCTCCCGTCGTACACCTGGAAGATTACCGGGGTAAGGAAGTGGACGGATCTTTCTACCCGGAGGAGGTACTCGTCGTAACCCGAGACGCCAATCAGCCTTGGCCAGTAACGAAAGTGCTGAGAAAGAAGCAAGTGAACGGTCAGAGCTTCTCCTTGGTTCGCTGGTTCGGTTACGACAAAGAACACGACAGTTGGGTTCCGAGCAGCGACGTGGTCAAGATTGGGAAATGATGTCAGACATCTACGTCCACCTGCTCTCGAACGCCAGCATGGATAAGTTTCCCTCGAATAAACTCAACGCCTTCACGGTAGCTTTCGATAGTCCGCTTCAGCTCTCGAATCGGTATAAAGTCGGTCTGATGGATCTCAGCATAAGTAACGATTTTTTAAATATCGGGTACGAAAGGCAAGATGCGAAAATCGAGGTTTCTTTCGAGGACACGGTGGAAGCCGGCAGAACTTTTCGTGTCACCTCGGATCTCGAGAGGGATTTGGGAAAAGCCCTTTCGGAATTAACGTTTCTTTCGCGTACAATAAATCGCGATACGACTTCGTCTTACCCGTGGACGTGAAAGCCGTGGAATTGGACCCTCGGCTCGCGCAGCGCGACGCCTCGCTAGCGTCCCGCGAAGCAGGTCGTGCGGTGAAACCCCAAATTGAGCGAACGCGAAGCCACCTCCATCTTATTGGAGCACGCCGCACCCGTCGCTTTCGGCGACGTCACTCTGAATTCGGAAACCACGTCCCTACGGAACACACTCAACAAGTATTTCCAGACGCACAAGCTGGACGCCTCGCTAGAATTCGCGGATAACGTCTACTCTCTGAAAACGCCGAAAGGGTTGCACGTACCGGAACCCTTTGTCAAGCTGCTACATCTCACAGCCGTCGAGGGACACGAAGAAACGCTACGCGTCTCTCTCCCGTAGCGCGCCAATTTTCTTTCACGATCAAGACGAAAATTCCTCGATCTTTGCAAGTACATCTGCCTCCCGGCTATTATGCGACGCCGCAAGCACTTCTAAATGCGATTAACCAGCGCGTAGGCGAACGCGCGCGCTTCAGCTTCGACGGAACCGAACAGAAATGTAAAATTCGGCTTTCCGAGGGCACCTCCACCCTAAGACTTTCCGAGTACCTGGCCGTGCTTTTGGGCTTCGAATCGCGTACCGTGTTCACGGGGAGGAGGATGCCACGAGCTCCGTCGAGGTACTCCTGGAACCCCCGTTTCACAACATAATCGTCTACACGGATATCGTGGAACCCACGTACGTGGGGAGCGGGAAAAAACCGATATTAAAAATACTACCCTTTTATTACGAGAAAGACAAGCACGTCGTCACCTACACGTTAGATAACATCCAGTATTTTAACCTGTCTCAATTCGAAATTCCCTCAGTGACGATCGTTCTCGCGGACGAAACGGGAAGACGTTTGCCGTTGCGGTCCAAAGGCAGAACCAATCTAACGTTGCATTTCAAATATGTACCGTAATTCCCCCAAAATAATTCCCGTGTACACGGGACCCCTTTTCCAACGAGGGGGCGGTGTGTTGAGCAACATATCCAAGTTTATCGTTCCCATCTGGCAGCAAATAAAACCGATCGCCAAGAGAACGTTGAAGCGCTTGGCGCGGAATTTGGCCGATGGCGAAGGAATATCGCGCGCAGTAAAAAAGACGGCCATAGCAACGAGGAGAGACACCCCCTTCCATTCAATACGGCGTGGAAGATACTTCGTACCAACTTTTTTATCCGGTCAACGGGGTAAACAATTCCGTGATCGAGTTTTGTATTCAAAATTTGCAAAGGGCACATTGGATCTCTACGGTAGCTTCGTGTCTTTGACCGCACACATTGTTTGCGACGACGGGGAAGAAATGGACAAGAAAGATGTCGTTTTCCCAATAAACCACCTGTTGAGCGGCATGTTTAAGACGATCACCGTTTATGCGAACAACAAGCTCGTCAGTTCCAACGAGTTGTACGCCTACAGGAGTATTTTGGACGTCGTGCACGCCCATTCCACGCCCATCACTCAAGAAACAGTGCACGCGGCTGGAGTTTATGTCGAGGACGACGAACATTTAAAGAACGATTACGACGTCTCGTCTCGCGGTCCGAAATAACGTTACGAAGCGACGAAGGGTGGAAAATACTTTAACCTCGTCGGACAGATCAGTACCGACCTGTTTCAACAGCCGCGGCTGATGGTACCTGCCATCGAAATTCGCGTCGTTTTCCTGTTAAACAACGACGAATTTAAACTCGTATCGGTCCCCAAAGACAAGAAAATTGAGGACGGCCGTGGACGGTCAGCAAGTGCGAGCCGAGTACGACTTTCAGAACGACCTCATCAAAATTCCCTACTTTAACTTCTTGCAAGAACTGGGAGAGAAACATTTCAAGTATAGCTACGAGCGATTTAAAACGAACGGGTTCAGTCACAGAGTGACACTGATGGTCCATCTTCTCCATCTTCCTTCAATAGACGAAGTCCTTCGCAACGTACGTCGAACGGTACCGTTCGACAGTCGAGAAACGGGCGAATCAATCGGTCCGTCCAATGCTTTTGCTCTGAAAAAATGTGGCTGATTATAGAACGTATTAAAAAAAAATAACGAGGAAGCGTACCTTTGGACCACAATCCACCGCAGTTGGTGCAGAAGAAGCGGGCGCTGCCAATCTCCCGAAATATGTGAGGCGGGAAAAAACCGACTTCACGCGCAGCAAAAGTGTTGTACACTGGAAACGAAACCCTTCAAACATTTCGACAATGATGACGTCATGGGTATTACTTACGAGGATCTACCAAGCTGATCATGATGGCACGAGAATGACGATCAAACGTTCGCTTCGACATTTATAGTAAAGCTTTGCCTCTCACTCTCTATGACGTTATTGAACGTGTTTGGACATGTTAAGACGTGTTTGAACATGTTTGGAGGTGTTGACACACTGGCGGCGAACCTTCGAAGTCGCCCCTGGACACACTCGTTCCTCTCACCCTCTCTATGACGTCATTGAACGTGTCTGAACATGTTTGGACGTGTTTGAACATGTTGTGACGTGTAGACACAAACCCCGCAATACGAAAAACGTCACGCAGTACGAATTAGACTGGTGGTTAGTGTGTCGCGCCCAGTGTAGAAGGATCCTGGGTTCAAATCCCACTCTGTGTCTTGTCGTCGTCGTATACAAGTCGGCCCAGAGTGTTAGCTAGAAATTAGTGTTATTATGTTTTATTCAACGTCGATGGTATCATTGTCACATGCGACATCGCAAAAAGGCGCGAAAGACGGAAGGCGGGGTGGTCAAAGTACAGACGACACCGTCGCAATGCGAGGAGGAGGAGAGCGGAGTAGCGACTATAAAAGGTGCGCTGCTTCTACTACGCAGAGAAATGGTTGCTCTCGCTCAAGCGATTTAGCGATCAAATCGATAGGTTGAACAGTTGTCCCGCGCCGTTGGTCATGAGTATGGAAGACCACTTTCGGCACGCGAGCGCTACGCACTGCGAATTTTGTGGAATCGAATTTAACCGACATACGCGGAAGGTATCGCATCACGACCACACCCGCTTCGTAGAGCCCGGTTCTTCGAATTTTGTCGCGACGCTGTGTGATACGTGTAACCTTACGTGTCGGAACACCAAAGAACTCGTCGTGTGCGTGCACAACCTTCAGTACGATTTGAGCTCCCTTCTCCGCCACATGCACGTTCTAAATCTGGGCGAGCCGTGGATCTTAGCTTCGACCTCGGAAAAGATAAGAGGGTTCAACATTGGCGATCTCCATTTCCGCGATACCACGCAGTTTTTCAACCTCTCCTTGTCGAACCTGGTGGAAACCCTGCTCGCTAGCGGTGGCGAAAGCGCGTTTCATTGTACCCGTCAAATGTATGGTGACCGTTTCCGACGCCTTCTCAGGAAAGGCATTTACCCGTACACCTTCGTCGACAGTTTCGAAGCGTACAATTTGCCCGCACTACCGCCAAAGGAAGCTTTCAAAAGTGACCTGAACGACCAAGAGATCATGGACGATGACTATTAGTACGCCCTCGACATTTTTGAATTGTTCGAATGTAAGAACCTGGGTGGTTACACACGTCTCTACGTCACGCTCGACGCCTGTCAGCTCTGCGACGTCGTACTGTATTTCAGGAAGATTGCGCTAGAGACGGATAGGTTAGATATCCTACGCACCGTGTCCCTCGCCAGTTACGCGTGGAGCAGCGCTCTGAAGCTCACCAAAGTCAAACTCGAGCTCATGAGCGATCGCGAGATGTACGAAACGAGCGAGAAGGGAATCAGGGGAGGCATTTATAACAGCTTCCACAGATACTGTCGGGCTAATCACGAGGGGTGCGACGATTACGATCCCCAGCAAGAAAATACTTTTATCCAGTACCCCGACGTGAACAGTTTGTACCCGTACGCGATGACTTTCCATCTCCCGACAGGTGGTTGTGAGTGGGTCGATCCTTCGAGGTGGAGTGAGATTGATTTTCTCAACATTCCTCACGATTCGGAAGTGGGTTACGTCTATGTGGTAGACTTGTCATATCCTGAAGAACTGCACGCGCTCACCAGGGATTTTCCCCTACCACCCGAACACAGGTGCGTGGACGAGAACGAACTGTCCCCCTACCAGTGACACCTGAAAGATGCGATGGCGCTGAACGCCCCTTCCACAACGAAACTCTTGCTGACGTGCTACGACAAAGAACGCTATGTTGTTCATTATGCATTGCTCGCTCTGTACGTGAGGTTGGGCATGAAAATAAAACGTGTTCACAGCATTCTCCTTCCGCCAAGACAACTTTTTGCGAACCTTCGTGCAGAGAAACGTCGCGTTGAGGAATGCCGCGACCACGAAATTCGAGCGACTTCTGTACAAAACCATGTTGAACAGCACGTTCGGTAAGTCGATACAAAATGTGAGACGCATGAAAAGGTACGCTTTAGCCTACGACAAAGAAAGCGCGCTCCGAAAAGCTAGCTCCGTCGACAGTCAGCATATTCACATTCTGGGTGATAAGTGCATCTTGTACGAGATGAAGCAACGCCGCATCAAATGCACGCATCCCCTTTACGTGGGCTTTGCCATTCTAGAGATATCCAAAGTCCGAATGTACAGCTTCATCTACGTCCTGTACGCACGGTGAATATATGAGTCAAGCATTTGAGTTTATACGTTGCATCAATAAATATGTATTTCGCCTATCAAAAAGGTCTTAGTTTTTTTGGAATAACGGGCGGCAGGTATGAAAACCAGTAGAAGTCAATGGCAGCCAGGGCCGGCCGAAAGCCGAGCCAAACTGAGAGGTTGCTGATTGGTTTGCTGCTAGGCATCACGACGCATTTTCATTGGTCGTATGTCCAGTGTTGCCTGAATTATCTCAAACTATGGGCTCTATGGGGAGCTGTGGGCGCCTGGCCTCAGTCAGTTTCTCTCTGGCTGTTGCGGAAAGCAGACGTGCGCTCCCCGCGCTCGCTCAGTTTCTGGCTGGCTGTCGCGGAGAGCATACGTATGCTCGGGTGGTCCGCGCTCGCTCAGTTTCTGCCTGGCTGATGAGCAGTCGTTGCGGGGGAAAAGGTGAGTGATTTGACGCGCTCCTTTTCTCGCATGTTTGACGTGTTTAGCGGCGACCAACGAGTGATTTGACCGCGCTCGTGTTAAGCCTTTTCTCGCATGTTTAGACTTGTTTTGCGGTGAGCAAACCTTTTGTTCGCGTTGACGCATGTTTAGCGATGTGTGCCCAGTGGTTCTCGCCTTGTGTTAGCTGCATAGTGTTGTGACGCTGTGGTTAGGCCTAAGCGATCGCCCCCGTAAGCCTTTTTCCCCGATGTGTACTGTTTTCTCCGTGCTGTTTTAGCAGTAGCGGTTAGACCTTTTCTCTCGCATGCCTAGACTTGTTTAGCAGTGCTGCCATTTTTACCTGCCGCTAGTATCTTGTTCTCTGTCTTTCTCGTGTAGAGCTATGATGATGGTGGCGCCATTTGGCGTGATGCCTTGCAACTAAGTGGCCACCTGTCGTCGATCTCAGCAACTGCTGGGTGCCAACTACCAACATGGCGGGCGCTGGTCACTCGGGTGTTGCGGAGCGGCTTCTTCGCCGCGGCATCGTTGATTTTCGAATAAATTGTTTCTCTCCACTCTATTTCTATCTTTTTATTTTATTTTCTGTCTACTTTTTTTTTTTTTATGGACTTTCGTAGTGCACAACGCTCATCTGGTCTGGGCGCGAGTTAGACGTTCCCCAATTAGTGTGGTGGCTCCCTGGAGGGTGCTGATTAATGTGGGGGGTCCCAATTAGCTCTAATTGCTAATTAAATCGTGTTCAGGCCAGTTGAGCGTTGTGCACTATGAGAGTCCAGTACTTGCTACTAGCATGATATTCGGCTATTTTTTCCGATGGGATAGCTCGTGAATATCACTGTCGATTATCATGAATTTGAGTGAAATCGGCACGCTCTTCATATTGGTGGGGTAAAAAGTGACCTTTACTTGGCAAATTTCCGAGTTCAGTTCTCAAATATTTACATAATTAAACTTGGAGTACATGACATTCACGTTAGGAGGTGGCAAAAACCTAATAAGAACAAATGCTATTGACCGCATGATTCTAAGTGGCGTAGTTTTTTTTATTATAATTCAATGACACGTTTTCTGGGACACACTGTATACACTCAAAGAACTGTGTTCCGGCAACCTCGAAATTAAATAGGTAGATGAAAAAAATTAGAGGCACACAACCAAGGTGCTGGAAGTAAAGAAAAAGGGGGAAATCATTTATTTACAAGCGGAAAGGTCAGCTCCGGGGGTACATTGATTTATTGAAACTGTAACGATATTCTGGAAGTCCACATCGAACTGCGTCTGAAACCACCCTTCATTTCCAGAAAATGGCCCCATAAATTAAATAATCGTAAATTAACCATTCCGAAACACACATGGGGGCCGTTCGCTATTCGTTTAGGCGGTCTATACCGCTGACGTAAGTGATATCAGTGGTCTTCTGACTTCCCTCCCTCTCTCCGGAGCATACGGGAAACAAGCGATGGTGGCAGGAAGTGTCTGTTCCATCGACGTAGGCTACTTGATCGCATTGTTTTTTTTTTTCTATTTGTGGGATGAGTTGTAAATGCCAAGGCACGTTGTTGATACGACCAGTGCGCTTTGGATTCGTGCAATTATGCTGTCGCGTTGCCGGCCTTTGGCTAACTGGCGAAGAACACCATGAACGTCGCGTATTATCAACCGAGCTGTGCTAGGCCTACATGCGAAAGATATATTTGTTGGAATTGTTCTAAATCTTTGATAAAGTAAGTCAATTGCTTGCTTAATTGCGAGACTTCATTCTCGTATCGTAACCGCTGCATCATTTGCTGCTTGCGAAGTCACACACTACGCACATGTCTCTCTCCCGAATGGCTGGCGTTTGACGTTCCAGGAACAATATGTAAGCTGCTTTAAATTATAAATATTGGTGTGAACGAGTCGTACTAAGAAACGACATGGTGTCGTGTACACATTGAAGGTACGTATGTAAGAATTAGGCATGTTTGACAACTCATGCGGCAGATTCCTGATGAACGTATTTGCCGAAATTATGCTTTGTCGAGAGAGCAAGCACCAGGTACAATATCGAACAAGATAGTTAACATAAGGGCATAGTTGGCCTTTGAGAGCTCAGGAGCAGGGCGAAACGGAAGAAGGAAAAAATAAAGGCTTTACTACCTCTTGCACAGTACATGTACACAGTGAAAGTGTAATTTTCAGGGACATCTTGCATCTCATTTCACGCTGGTTCACAAGACCATATGCAGTCATGCCACAACACCTTAATCAAACCACACTGAAAAACTAAAAAGATGTCGATGAGTTGCTTGCATACATCACCCCTTACATCTAGATATGGATAAGGTGTTAGCAGCCAGGAAGTTGGAAGCTGTTTTATTTTTTCTTACTTCAATATGTACGTAACTCTTAGCTAAGGACTGCTAGGCATGCCCGAGATGCAGTCACCCACCGCTCCCAGAAAAAAAGATTCTTTTTTACATGTACAGGTATCTTACGTCCACACATTCCAAAGATACTGTAGTTTCACACATAACACGTTATTTTATCACCATAAACAGAGATCATGTCGCTGCACATTAATCAACCACACACAAAAAAAAAAAAACGATGACGATGATGACTTGATTGAATGGCTACGTCATTATTACATCAGGATCTAGTATTTGGTTTGAGCAACCAGGTTACTTTTAATATCAATGCACATTTCAACAGATTCCACAAATACTGTTAATGTTACGCATAGCATGTAATTTTATTGCCATAAACAGATATCACAGAACTACCTGACTGATCAGCATATTGCTCACCACGGGCAAACAAGGACACTGCAAGATGGACAAATCCTCAGTGCAGTTGAGGTGTTGTGAGGTCAGTCCTATAGCCAAAATGAAGTCGTACCACACTAACCACTGAGAGGGGTTGCAACACCATCCCACGTAAACGTAAAAGAAGCCTCTTTTGTACCATAGCGTGTTGTACAACCAAGATGGGAACAGAAGTGTATAAAATGGACACTGTGAATAACGGCATTCCTGTAGCTCTAATGTCACAGCCCTAACAGCTACCAATGCGGGATTGGTTATCGCTGTGAGGTCTGTGGCGTCTGTTCGAGGGTTTTTATCTCGCTAAGTACGACATGTAACAAAAATAATTTTTTTATCAGTATTGTCGTGTGGAAAACGTGCACCTATGATGTAACAAACCATCTCTATGAAAACGTCCCATCCCCTTTAAGTGTTCCCTGACACTTCATATAGTCCAAATGGCTAAACAACCTGAGTACCGTGGTGGTCAGCGGTTGTGAAGTTTGATTGAAGAAGAAAAATTGATACATTTTGAATTGAATGGCCCTGCTGGCTGAAATGGCGCGAAGCTAAAAGATTAGGTTTTTTCATCACATCCGATCAGTGGTTATTGAACCTAATTCTAAAAGACGAACCATGTCACGAACTGTGATTGGCACGTGTTACATTCGATCAAGTCCGACGGTTGCATGGGTGACAGCCTCTTGGGGAATTTTCTGGTTCTGTTGGTTTGGACCGAACGAGGCTATTATTAAAGTTGCGTGCACGCCTGTAGGTGACAAGTGGCGGGCCACGGAAAATTGTGTTTGTGCGTTCGGCCTAGAATAGCATGCTAGGATCGCGATTCAGGTAATGATTAATATGTGGGATATTTCCAGTGATTGTTACGGTTTAGTTCAAGGCACCATTTTGTGAGTCATTTTTCTCGATTTTCAAATAAACTTTGGCGATCCATTTTGCGAGCCTTGTCTAGTGCGTCTTCAGCTAGGTCGGGAGGGTAATTGACTGTCTAGAAACGTTTGTTATAGTTGGCTAAGATTTCTTCTTAGGTCAGCGTCTTTTGAGTATATTTTCCTGTATATCATAGCCTGACTTTAGGGGATGGCTAGTTTTGTATGACGTGGGTGACAACTGTTGAATGACAAATATTTGTTATCCAACAGTTGTCACTCACGTTGGCAACTTTCGGGAGCATTCGCTCATTCCTCAGTTTAGAAATCAGCGAATGCTGAATGACAACACGTGAGGTATGCGTTTACAAGTCAAGCGTGCCAAAATTCCAGCTGTGGACGGCCGTTTTGTATTGCCAAGTGTAGGATGGGACAAGCGTAAGCTTGCTCACATCACGGTTCAAAATAGTACTGCCCTCGCCCTAAAACAGCAGGCATGCACTACATTGTCTCCCTCCAAGGCGATCATTAGAACGCCGATCTGAAGGGAGACGGCCGTTTCAAGCTTGTTCGCTCTCATCGGCATAGCGTGGGGCTGTGATACGTTCTCGGGTCGGCACGAACAGTATGTGTCTGCAAGACATGAATGTTTCAGGGTGTTAGCAACACCTCTGCAGGCCGCTGCGCAAAGGCATTTAGTGCAGATACAAGTAGAGAAATGAGCGAATGCTCGATGGATGCACGTGAGGTACGCGTTTACAGGTCAAGCGTGCCACAATCCCAACTGTGAACGGCAGTCTGTGGACGGCTGGCATGATCACATGGCAGTATTACGCACTATTGATGGTGGTACCACTGGGTAGAAAATCAACATGAACAACGCCAGCCTTGTACCAGAAAACCGTGGCTATGACCTTACCCTAAGACGGGGTGCTTCGGAACTTCTTGGGAGCTGGCGAGCCCGGATGCGTAATTCCAAAACACTGCCCTGTATAACGGATCGCGCTGTGTCTAGGTTTAGCGGGCAACAGCTGATCGTCTGGTAGCCTGCGTTACCATATGGCAACGTCGAAATGCTACTGCATTTCCACCGGATTCAAGTATTGATGGAGGAAAAGACAGCAGATATGTTGTCCATTTGATGTCTCGTCAGTGATACTTTTTTTTAGTCTGTTTTGTTTTTGTTGCGTCTTTATTTACTACGTACGGTTACGTCAATAACGTCACACACATAAAGCGGAGCGCCCAGTGGGAAAAATTTCATGTAATTTGTAATTTTATGAAACGGCTTCCTGTCGTGTGATATGTTGAACTGTGAGCATTGACAGTGTGTCAGTGTACCATGCAAGCTATCAGCTGAGACATCGTATCAAGAGACGGGTGGTGTCGTGAAAATGGCGCACAATGGTCCACAACTTCTGGCTCAGAGCTTCCAAACTATTGTGGTCTCTTTATTAATTATATTTTGGCTGTTGCGTCAGCGGGAACAACCGGCTTCCGGTGTTCGGTGTTTATAATTTCTGAAACCTCTCGAAACACGGTAAAAAATGAACGCAAACCAAATTACAGTAGTAGAAGATTGAATTGAATTACAACATAATAAAATAACGAGATAACTTCTCTTTGTCACTTATCTTCGCCCTATCTCGTAATGCCTCGGAAAATATAAACACCGCAAACAAAAGCTTAGCTGATTGCATTTTTCTTCTTGTGCCATTTAAATACAAATAGATTGGATGCTACCTGTAGGAAACTGAATATGTTCGCTGACCAAATTCCAGCTTGCGATACTGAAATACTGAAACATACATTGGCGGTTTTCACGGACAGACTACAGATGACACCTGTGGCAGCACCATTGCCAACTCTCGTCCCGCGCCGTCGGTTCAAGCTACGCGCCACCGGCGCGAGAGCAGTTAGTTCGGCCCTGGCTTTAGGACCACCACATTAAAAAGGCTACTTCCTCTCCTGACCTGTTTGTCGTTTTTGAGTGTCAATCGCGATTCACGTCAGTCAGGCACGATTTTGCCTGTAATCTGCACGGAACATGCCTTTTCTCCAAGATAGACCTCGTCAAGGCATATCATCAAATTCCGGTCGAGCCCTCACACATCCCGAAAACTGCCATTGTAACACCCTTCGGTATGTTTGAATACCTTCGGATGCCCTTCGGTCTACGTAACGCTGCGCAAACCTTCCAGCGTTTCATAGATCAGGTTTTGCGAGGACTTCCATTTGCGTTCGCCTATATTGATGACATACTGGTTGCCAGTACTTCACCGGAAGAACACGAGACTCATCTCCGCGCAGTTTTCTCTCGCCTGGAGAGGTACGGAATCGTCATCAATGCAGCTAAATGTGAATTCGGCAAGGCATCCCTGGAGTTCCTCGGCCACCTCATCACCAGCGAAGGTATTCGTCCCCTGGACAAGAAGGTTGCAGCCGTACGGAATTTCCCAGCGCCAACGTCTTTCCGCCAACTGCGAGAATTCTTGGGGATGATTAATTTTTACCGGCGTTTCATCCCATCATGCGCACACGCGTTACGACCTCTGACGGATATGCTGCGAACGCCTCAGAAGAAAAGTGCTGTTCTTGGTCCCAAGACGCTAACGCTGCTTTCGTCAAGGTGAAAGAAGCGTTGGCAGATGCCTCAGTGCTGATGTTCCCGAAGCACGGCGCTCCCACCAACGTTATGGTTGATGCCTCGGACATTGCTGTCGGCGGCGTTCTGCAACAGTTCGTGGACAACCAATGGAAGCCACTTGCCTTTTTCTCGCAGAAGCTTTCGCCGCAGCAGGCTCGCTACAGCACTTTCGGCCGTGAGCTGCTAGCGGCTTATCTCGCCATCCGTCACTTCCGCTACTTTTTGGAAGGCCGGCCATTTCACGTCCTCACGGACCACAAGCCGCTCACTTTCGCCTTTCTCTCCAAAGGAGCAAACGGATATACACCCCGAGAGGCCCGGCAACTCTCTTTCATCAGCGAATTCACCGTCGACATCCGTCATGTCAAGGGCGCGGACAACCCAGTTGCCGATGCACTTTCTCGAATGGACGTCAATGCTACCTCGCTTCCTCGTCTGGACATTGATTACGTCCGAATGGCTGAGGGGCAAGAATCTGATGAAGAACTTCGCCAGCTTCGCAGCTCTTCCACGTCCCTTTCTTTTGCGGAAGTCCCACTTCACGGTTCCCCCCGCAAGTTGATCTGCGATACCTCAGCTGGTAGAGAAAGACCTTTCGTTCCATCATCCTTCAGACGGCAAATTTTTGACAGCATTCATTCCCTCGCCCACCCTGGAATTCGCGCGTCCCAAAAGCTCATCACCGCACGCTTCGTGTGGCCGGCCATGAATGCCGACGTGCGGGCTTGGGCCCGCTGTTGTCTCATCTGCCAGCGTGTCAAGGTGCAGCGGCACACCACAACGCCTTTCACCGCTTTCCCTCTTCCCGATGCCCGCCTTTCTCATGTCCATATTGACATCGTAGGACCTCTACCACCATCACGCGGCCACTCGTACATCCTGACGTGCGTCGATCGCTTCTCCCGATGGCCGGAAGCAATACCCATCATCGACATCACCGCTGAGACTGTCGCAAGAGCCTTTCTCCACGGTTGGGTAGCCCGCTTCGGCGTGCCAGCTACCATTTCTACTGACCGTGGACGACAGTTCGAATCCCACCTCTTCGCGGACCTCCTGCACCTTCTGGGAACACATCGCATACGAACTACCGCTTACCATCCGCAAGCAAATGGCGTAGTCGAACGTTTTCATCGTCATCTGAAGGCCGCTCTCTCGTGTACTCAAGACCGCGCATCCTGGTTCGATGCCCTGCCAACTGCCCTTCTCGGAATCCGCACCGCCTTCAAGCAAGACCTGGGGACCTCCAGCGCGGAGCTTGTGTACGGCACTCCACTTCGGCTTCCATCCGAATTCTTCGAGCCTGCCGCTTCTCCCGATCTGGCGGATGCGTCTTCTTTTCTTGCAAAGCTTCGTGCGACCATGTCCCGAATCCGGCCCTCCCCGACCCGCCGTCATCTTCGAAGCCATACGTTCGTCGCACCGGACCTCGCGACGTCAACCCATGTTTTCGTTCGGCGCGACTCCGTCCGACGCGCATTGCAACCACACTACGACGGCCCCTACCTCGTCCTGGAACGGCACCCTAAGTGGTACCGACTGTCCATCTAGGGCCGCCCGGACACAGTATCTGTCGACCGTCTCAAACCGGCCCACGTCGACGCGTCGTCACTGGCCACTTTCACCCTGCCAGGTGACCTGGGCCCTGACACCCCCACCCATCCGCAAAGCGTCGCAACGGCTACTACCCCTGCTCTCGTTCCTCCCAAAACGGTATCCTGGAGCCCCATTCTACGCCGTTCTTATCGCCCAGGCTTCTGACGTTTTTTTTTTCCTCTTCTATGAGGGAGGGGGAGTGATGTGGCAGCACCATTGCCAACTCTCGTCACATAAGAGGAAGGGTACGCTGACGAAAGATCCCTGCATTCTTTCCTCCAACGATATTTGAAACCACACGGAAGGTAGTGGCGTCTCGGCGTCGCCACGGCAACGTAGGTTGCCAGAGCATCACCTATCATCCGCTAAGATTAGAGAAAACACGATCTGTTGCACTGGGTAGTGTTTTGGAATTGCGCAGCCCGGATGCTTCCACTGTTCTGATGCGCGTTTAGACTCAGGAGTGAAATGGCGCACCCACTTTTCATCGCACGTGATGATCCGATCAAGGAACGGCTGTCCTTCAGGGTCGAAACGGTACCTTAGGTCTTGGGAGATCTCCAGTCTTCTCTGCTGGTCAAACACAGGGAGCTGCCTCGGAACCCAACGGGGACTAACTTTCCGAAACTGGAGGTGTTCATGAATGATAGTGTTCAACGTTCCCACAGAAAGGTCCGCATTTCGATCCAGTTCGAGACATGTTATTGAGGTCCTTGAGGATCAGGCGTTCCACAAGATGGATGCTCTGAGGAACTCTGACACTGGGCTCTGAGCCGCCCCGGCCTGGATGGTCCTGCACTGGTGTACGGCCGTCTCGGAACCGTTTGCACCACTCAAACGCTTTGCTGCGGCTACGTGTATCGTGGCCATACTGCGCCTGAAGTCTTCTGTGAATTTCAGATGACGTTACGCCTTCATTCACGACAAACTGACAATTCGCTGTTCGATGTGCGCGCCCACCTCGTTGTGTGCCGTCTTGTCCAGCACGTGTCTTCTCTCTTCTGTGACTTTGGGCCCTTCGCTTTGTGACCTACTTCTTCCCGCCTGGTTCTTGGATCAATAAAAATTGTTATTGCTGCTCTGAGCCTCGTCCTGTCTTGTTGCTGTTCGTCCTCGTCCTTCCTCAAGCTCAAGGAAAATGTTACCTTCTACCTTCTACGTGTCTTCTTTTTTGCTCAAACTTTGGACCACCACGTGGTAAACGCGAAGGCCTGTCGCGTGTGAAAATGACGAAAAAGAAGTAGCGCGAGTCATTTGTACACTCAGGAGACTGAAAGTCGCAGTTTGACTTGAACGCCCCTCGTACATATAACTTCCGAGACGAAATCAATATCCATATAGCATTTGCTGAAGGGCGCTTCTTAGGAGAGCACCAGCAAACTCCTAAGGCAACGTGCTAATTAACTCTTAACTAACTTTCTAATTATAAAAGGTACGAAGTTGTCCTAATGAAGTCATCTAGTCCTTTCGCTCACACGATTCCGTAGCCGTTTTCAGAACGAAAATCAATTCAATAGATCGCAAAAAATCCTGAAAGAACACTATTTTCTTCGTTGCGCATCTCCAGAGACGCGTCTTCCCTTCACTCCCAGTGTGAGAGGGTGAAGGAGTCCTGTCCTGTGGGTCATTTATTGCACTTCACCTTAGCTGCCGCTACAATCACATTTCAGGTAAACGAAAACCGATACCTTTTCAGATCTGACTGCGCTGTTGTTCAATGTCCCTGGATATCTATGAGTTCGCTAATCTGACGCTAGTGTGAGCCGCTTGTAAATATTTTGTGTCGAAAGAACTTCAGCTACAGTTGGAGTGTCGAGCTGCATCGGATTTATATCATTGATACCGAGTGAGTGCAGGGTGTCAGAACAATTATTTTTTTAAGATTCCGTCACACAGTTTCTTTTTTTTGGGGGGGGGATGTGCACATTTTGATTTGTAGAGTAGGATGTGTCACGTCACAGTGTCTTTAGTAACTTTCAACTTCAGAAATCCTAGAATGCTTAGCACTGCTTCGAACCTTCGTCACTTGCGTTACATCAAGGCGGGAGAACGTCTGCAAACTAATTCAGTAGTAGCGACTACTTCGCACGGAGTGTTGGGGTTACCTGATGTCGCCCATTGCCTGATTTTGCCATGGTGCTATGCCAGTGTATAGAAAGTCGGGAGTCAAACGCGTTCTGCACAAGCAAAATAGGATCCGACATGTATGATTAGCGATATACTTAACACTTGCAAAGTGCCTGAATATGAAATACGCATAAATTTCAGTTTCGCAGTAAACAAGCTGCATCGGACATTTTTAAAGGCATACAGGCATTTATAGTGAACATATTTACTCGTATTCACCAGTCGAGTTAAACCATTGGTTTAGTGACGTCAGGTTTAAATCGAGCACGTGATCTCTCCGGCTATGAAGCGCCATCGAAAGGGTTGACCACAACGCATGCGCATTATTCACATGGTCACGCGACGGTTGAGGGGAGGGAGAAAGTAGCAGACGACAGGACTGCGAAGGACGGAAGGCTCCTGTTCTTTTTTTTTGTTATCATTATGAGGTTGTTACGGAAGAAAAGTTGAGATGGCGCTGCTGCAGGTGGTTGTGGATCAGGGTATCAGTAATCGGTGGCTAGATCTACCTCAGTATCTGTTAACGACAAACTCCGCGAGATATGGTTGTTAGGGTCGCTAAAAAGGTGTACATAGTGAGCGTTTGCCATGTTATTTGAAAAACAGAAGTAGGTATCCTCGCGGAGGTGATCGTTGTGCTATTCCCAGTGTTTGGTAGTCGATTGTGGTTGCGTGTAATAATTTCATCCGCATCGACCATCGCTTATTTATCGTCTGTTTTGCGATATGTGTGGTGAACTGCAACGATCAAGATTGCCTCTCGATTGCTGGGGCATTCCAGCAGCGTCCTTTATACGCTTTCGAGCCTGGTGTCAGGAGCGCAACGTGTGTGCAAGTGTTTGATCACTGTGGGCTATGTAAACAGAAAGAAAGTTGATGCAAGGGTGGCCTTATGCTGCATGGGACTCCCACACGAACAACTTTTACGGTGTTATCGTTTTAAGAAATCGACGTGATACTTTCAACGTGTCACAAACCTGCAACGCGTTAGAGTATCTCTTTGCTGGCTGTGTTTCTTTGGAGCGCAACCGATACGGAAAACGTACCCAGGGTGCTGCCTTGTTTACGTCGTCGTCCTCTGTGTGTGTGTGTGTGTGTGTATTTCGTTTGTTTGTTTAGCGCTGTTTTCGTCATGTTACCCATGGCGTCCTTCCTTGTGAGCGTGGAAGTGTTGTGACCCCTGTCAGGGCGGTGCGTTGCTGTGCTTAACTCTGACCTCTTTTATTGCTGCATTTCAGCATACCAGATTATTGTAGAAATCACTAAGCACTAAATTGATTGTTCTGTTCAGCCCACAAAGATACATCGTTACGTTGTGACTGTGTCTTGCTCTGATGAAATTTCACGAAATAGGAACATACCTGATGTATATATTTGTCATTACAGTTACTGAGCATATTTTTCATTTCATATGATGCATTCGCCATTGTTAAAATAAATGGCCACACTTTAGTGCCAGTGCACTAAGTATGAACCATTCAGGATTTGTAGTTTAATGAGACCATGTACACAAAATATAGATGTTAAAATGAACCAAATATATCATAAAGAAGGAGGTGTTATACCAGTGTCACGAGTGGTATTTAAAGGATAGAGCAAACAGGAATGGACCAAAGAAAACACGTATAACAGCTGCAACATCAGCTACAAATAAGCCTGTGCTGTTATTTTGTTCAATAATTGCATTGCGCTTATTTCTTCAACTTCATATATTATTGAGGAAACACTTTTATGCAACTGGTTCGGGACTTACACATTTTCCATGCTCATTCTTTACAAGCTTCTCTCTCAACTTCATACTGGCATTGTAAATTTCGCTAGCATTATCATCGCACCATTCATGCCGAACCATCACCGCCATCAATGCCTAAAAACTCCCCACAGCTCGTGCCATGCCATGCTAAAATACGGCTGCCAACAGCACATCATGCACTAAACAAGTGTAGCAAGGCAGGGTAGATCGTACGAATTATGGTGTGTAGACAGCCAAAAGACGCGGACAAAATAACAATGACAAGGACAACCGCATCATGCACTACGCTCTGTGAAATCACTCCTTATTTAAGCTTTTAATTTAGGATTCTTTTTCAGAAACAATTTGCGCGTAGTGCTGCAGTTAGTTATCACTCCACTCTAACACAGAGCACTCAACTTTGACTGTGAAATGACATAAGAGGCCTGTGTGATGCCATGAGAATGATAACTGCCACTGTATAATTGTGTAAACTTAGTTTGTTGACTTTTATTTCAGCAGCTCTTCACCGCTTGCTTGGCTTTTTGTTTTGGTTTTCCAGTCATGGAATAGCTCTCGGACTATTTTCCCAGTTACCCATGCTTTACTGGATTGCAGACATCCTGAGCTACACACTGTAATTCATGTTTGTATCGCTCATGTTTGTGACCTGCCTCGACTAATTCTAGTTCTTTACACAGGTGATAAAGCTCTGAAAAATTTCTCGCAGGCTGCATTTCTGCATTGTGTGGTTATGCAGATTGACTGTACAGCTTTGTATTGAGAGATTGTACTATTTCTTGAGAAACAACACAGTGGGATATCAAAGCAAGGCACACCTAGAGGTGCTCATTCTAGCATGAAATATCTGTAGTAGCACTGATCATTGTCTGCTTGCTTTCTGTATTAATCTATAGCAGACAGTGAGATGAAGTCCGCAATGGACAAATATGCGCAATGCAAATAAGCTCACACAAAGAAAGGAACACAACTTGAAATCGCGTGGATCTTAGCTACAATGTGCTGTATTACTTTAAATAAAATTTACATGTTTGTATATCTTTCTTCCACAATTTCAGTTAATTTTTGAGCCACTTTGGTAGTTGTCACTTTGTAGAGGCGGACATATTCATCCAGTTGTGTCAACACAAATCTATGCAACTGGACAGTTTAATGTAGTGAGCATGGTGTACTGCATCATGAAGGACAAAGTTTGGGAGCAGATCTATGGGACATAACACTGAATATGTAGTAAAATAATACAGATGCCTCTGCATGACTAACCACCTAACCTCAGTAACGAGTGATGAACATACAGTCTTCAGGCAACTTCAGGAAATTAATACATGATGTATGAGGAAATGGTTCAGAAGATTTACCAGCACCCAAAGCAACAGTTTCACAAGTTTCGGCCAAATGCATTATGTTGGTGCACAATATAAGCATGTAATTGTTTCGTTCCACTTTTACTGAACTTTATGCACCCCTAAAAAATGAAAATGTGGGAGGAGAGGGGGTTCTGAAAAGAAACATAAGTAGTGGGAATTTGCCGTTAAAGAAATGAAAAATTCCACACACATAACCACAAGATTTATGAACCTATGGTGAAGCAAGCCCTTACACAGACATGTTTTTCGTGTGTTACATGAAGGTCAGTTGTGTTGGGGATGGCATGGTATGCGATAAGGCTAAGCTAATGCCAGCCACATATTTGTATAGCAGTAAATTTTCTTCACATGTGGCTTTGAAGAACTGCTTACTTGAAACAAAATAAATAATGAGGTGTGACACATATACAATCTAATGTCACAGGCATTTGGTGCCAGTCATTCAGTGAAAGTAGTTTGCATGAGATGCCACACATCCTCCTGGTGACGATGAGGGGGAAGGAAGCTTTCCAGCGATAAATGTATGTCATGGTGCCGTGTATTGCAACAGCATTCAGGCACTGTTTCGAGTGACAGATCCATAGATGTTAAGATCATTTGTCATGACGCTGATGACACACTCTTAGTTACATCCGAATTTTGTTACCGTAGTATTCCCATATTGTGTGTACCCTCCACTCACTGCTTTAGGGGTGGAGTGCGAGTCAAGGCAGAGGAGAGCCGGTGTGATATGGGAGTACCCATTCTGCGTAGATATTGTACAGGACATGTCATACGGGGAAAACCGTGGACACTTAGCATGCACCTGAGCTGGTTTAAGGGGAACAAGTTGTAACATAACTGAATGTACAGTGAGGTGCTACACATATGCATATTAGAAGTGGATATTGGTTTGGTTGACTATTTTTGAACTCAGCTATTCAGAACACGTTGAAGACAGCCAGAACACCAAATTAGAGGCATTGTGGCATTCGCGATAAATAGAAGCATGATTCAAATGTGCGGGAGTATATTATAAATCATGTAGCATGATTCCATAGGAATGTGTTTTCCCGTTCTTAAGATTTACCTGTACAGGATATGAGACTACAGAACAAGAGTGCACTGATCACACCAGTGTAAAGCTGCAGTGTCGTCAAGCAATTTTTAACAGTCCTGCTCACAGAAATGGTGCAGAGCAGCATGCATACATTTTAGCTTGAAAGAAAAACCTTGAGCTTCAGGAGACACAAAAGGAACTCTGTTTTTCTGTTTAGTGTTATATTCACACTCAACGCCTGAGAACATGGATAAACTCTGTGGCATTATGACAGATATCAACAACATAAAAGAATAAGCTAGTGTAACATGGGTGCATGTTTACCCTGCTTTACTACTGTCATCAATATCCACACTGAACATATGCACACAAAAATTAACTATGCAGCCATACGGCAGCTGTCTATAACGTAAAAGAACGATAGCTACTGTTAACATGGGATCGTGCTCTTTCACGTTTTCGTGTGCTCAGTGTATATACAAACAGCTGCACTGGCAGGACAAATCTGTTCCCATGCTAGCAGAAGCTAACTTTCTTTTAAGTAGTTGACAACAGTCACGTGGCCATGTACAATATTTGCATGCACTCATGCTACAGTTATGACAGAACCACATTTCCATTTTGATGTTGCGTGTACCAGCTGGCTACTATTATAACTGTCAATACCATCTATTGATAAGTCTGTAGCCTATGTTTTGTTAAATCTATCTGGAAGGTGTTATATGCAGTAATTGTAGTTGATCTAATTTTCAACTTCAAGTGCAATGCAATAATGAGCAAGGGAGCTCAAAGTGTCTGTACACATTGCCCTTGATTCCTATGGAATTCAGCTCTTTTGCAGTACACCTCAGACATATTAGTGGAGTGAGCATGTGGAATGTAGCAAGGTTTTTTTTCCTTGTGCACCGTTGCTTGCTTATGTTTTTATGTGACCTCACCAACTAATTGAGCAGGGTATCGAGAGTGCACGCCTCTATGAAAAAAAGTCGTCCTTGTGGAACTACGCAATAGCCTTTATTGTCTGAATATAAACAAAAATCTCACGACTACAAAGTTGTTGTGACGCATGACTCCACAACAGAGATTTTTTAAGAAATTATCTCCAGAATATGTGTGCTTATACAATGCACAAAAACTGTCAGTGATTCGTTGTGGTTATGCACCTGCAATAGTTAACCTAAAAAAGTAATGATGCTTCCAAAAGGTCTCCAGCTTCCTTTAGCACACTGCTGCGTAGTGTCTTTTGCAGAAACAGCCCTACAAAAGCAGATCTACTGTTACCATACTATAAATCAAAATAGAAGTAAGCAGCTGTCTTTTTGAATGTTTTCCAATGTAGCAGTAGTAACACAATACCCGAAGAACTGTTTTTCATTGGTCCATCCATTGGTCCATTTGCTCCATCGGTCTATTGGATTGGTATCTGGATTTTGTCCAGTGGCACATGTCGATGTCACTCTCTTTGACCACACTTTGACGGTGCTTTTTACTTTTTTCATGCAAAAGTTCGCAATAGCGCCTTCTAAAAACAAACGTAAAAGGCACCCCTGCATTTAAAACGATTCTGCTTAATTTTTACCACGAAAAGGGGGAAAAAACAGAAACACTCTCAAGGAGCCCACGAAGAGGAAATCACACACGTAACATGAAAAACGGTTACGAGCAACTAAGATTTATTTGAACAAGAACTTCGTGCAAGAGACTGCACTTCTTCTGGTTACACAACTAAGTGCACTTAGTTGTGTAACCTGAAGAAGTGCAGCCTCTTGCACGAAAGTTCTTGTTCAAATAAATCTTAGTTACGTGTGTAACTTTTACCAGTTATATTTCGAATTAGTGAAACATCACCTACCAAAACCACTCTGCAATAGTTTTTTCAGCACACGTTCACAGTTGCAACGTACTGAGGCCGACGTTAAACTAGCCTCCACCCTAGTTTAAAATACGTCCCATTCAAATACATGGGTCTTAAACCACCGGTTTAAGTAGCTTGGGTGGATGATCGAAATGGAATATTTGAAGCGAATATTCGTCCCATTGCGATAGAATCCACCTCCTGGGCGCTTCCAGTAACTATATCAATCGAAACTTACCCAAGATTTGATGAAAAATTATTCGTGAACCGGAGATTAGGCTTACCGGGCTCCATCGCTTCTGGCAGACTCTGGCGAAATGCGCATGCGCCGTGCAGGAAGCTCGCCTTGTGCGGTGCCATTGGCTTCACAGCAGCAGGTTGTTGAGCATGGGATGGTGATCCAGGATTGGCGAACGAAAGTCTCACGTGATCGATTTAAACCCGACGTCACTAAACTAATGGTTTAAATAGGTTGGTGAATACGGGTAATTGTCTTTTCTATTTTCAGTGTATCTCGGAAACATTCCTCCCTGCTACCCACAGCCGTCCACCGACTATTTTAGACTTTGCTGACCAAGAGCGAGGGAGGCTCCGCCTCCAAAATGCGCGCCAATAGGAGAACTCGGAAGGCGGAGCGCTGCGGCCCCTGCTCTTGCCTAACATCAAGGGCCCGAAACTCGCCAGTTCCGTTGCGGGATAAAGTGAGGCGCTTCATGCGTTACACGTCATCGGACGTCAGAAAACGTCATAAATTGAACGTCATGGAGACATCCGGTGGCTAGTGATTACTGATTCGTTCCCATGAGGACGAATTCGTTTTCTGAGCGGTGATTGGCCGTTTTCAAATTTGTTCGTGAGCGCTCAAACAGGCGACAGCGCGGCGGCTGTTCAGGTTTGAACCGGCGTCCGTTTCGGACGGCTCGTGTAGTTTAGCAGTTGGGTTAGACTATGAGTTCTGATTTTTCCTGTTTAAAAACCCAAGCCGTATCATGTGAGTGTCCTCGAACAGTCACAGCTGCCAGGGAAGATGCCTGCGCCACATTGCTGCTCTGCTTCTTGGTGTAGAAACTATTCGAGCGTCCGAACGCCTCGTACCCAATACCCGGTCAACGACTGCCGACAGGTAAGTCATTTGTCATTGCTTGTTGCCTTACAACACCACATTCACTTCGTGTATTGTGAATAAGTTGCTTAACAGTTACCGTAAATCGGGACCGGAATACGCTGTGACCGAGACAGACAGCGTAGGTTTGCAAATACGATGGTAGACGATATTTCTTTTCGTGGAACAATATAATATAAATGTTATGATTAGATACCCGCTCACATCGTACTGTATAAAGGTATGACACTATTGTGAGTCTGATTCGTCCGACATTGACTTAGTAGCTGTTCTCTACGTAGCGCCAAAGCCAAGTTTGTCTGGCCATTCGGCCTGAATATATCATTGTGAAGTAGCGCAATAAAAGGTATTTTTGTACTAAGGTCGCCCATCACAACCCATGGCTGCGAGCTTCTCACAACCCTACCACCGTTCTTATTTTTCGTGTTCAATAGCACCTTTCTTCTGTCTATTTACATTACAACTTTCACATGCATAGCTGTATACATCTGATACTAATTTTAATCTTGCAGCCACTGAGCTCCAGTCCCCATTAGCAGTCCTTGCCAGAGGCAGTTTGACATTATCAGGCTTCTTCAAGCAAATTCCAGAGGAATATTAATGGCATGTTGTTTTCGTTACCGCAGTCATGCTGTGTACGTCTTGCTTGCATAACCGTATGTCGCACAATAAAATACTTCATGTGACAAAAACAACCAAGGCTCCGTCGTGTTCTTCTAACTCCTACTGCATTCCGACAAACGCGAACCGAGAAAACAGTGAATGGAAGAAAAAAAGGAACAACAAAAGGATGGGAAGCAGAGCAGAGAGGAGAAAAGTAGTGAGAGAGTAGCGGATGACACGTCATATAGGTCATTGGCGACATAATCAAAAAAGAAAAAAAAATAGGATGGCTAGTCCTCAGTCATTGGTCCAGCTCCGGAGGACACGTGAGTTTTCAGCTACAATAGATTTGCCCCTGCTAACATATGGCGCACCGGTAGCGCTCGGCTCGGGATATGTGAGCCGCTGTCGTCTGCTTCTTCCGCTAGAGCTACGACCATGAAGCTGACCCGCAGCCTCTGCTCTCGCAACATTGGCGCTCGGTAAGGGCACGTGTGGTCGCGGCAACCTAAATTTCGATGACGCGGCGATACTGCGTAGTTTTGACGATTATGCTTTATGGATGTGTCATTACAAAAATTTTTGGCCAGTTTGACGTTTCGCTCCGCTCTTATGCCTGAACATTGCCTCAGCTCACGAAAAAGGAAAGGAATGTTGCTGCTTTTATTCTACTCCTCGCGCTGAAATAAATCATTTAAAATACTTTTACTGTGTGTATGCCTTTTTCTTTCTTGTTGTAAGTAGCTACGGAATAAAATAATTGCACTGTACTGTATGTATCTTCTTTTTTTCCTTTTGTAGGTAGTTACGTCAGAAAATAATTGTACTGTGTGTGTGCGCGTGTCTTTCTTTTTTTTTTCTTTTTTTGAAGGTAGTTACGGAAGGTGTCCGTCCGTTTGGTCGACCGCCGCTTGGTCGAAGGCCGTTTGATCGAAAGCCGATGAAAGATGAAAGTCACTGAAAAGGTTAGCCAGCTGTAGAACTCGAACCCACATCTTAAGGATTGCCGATCCAAGGCTCTACCAAATGAGCTAAGCTAACACGCCTTCTCAGCGACTTCCAGGGTGCGTCATCTTTAGGGACAAACCAGCCTCTCTCTCTCACTCATCCTCCTTTCACTCTTACATTTTTGCTCACTCATATACACATTCATACGATGGTATCGACGCAGCCGGCAACTGTTGAACATGAAAGAACTAATGTTCTGAGGCTGGAACAACATAGAAGGGACAAATACATACAAGGTCTCAATTTGCCTAAGAAATTAACTATGAAAGATCAAAGTCACTGAAAAGGTTAGTCAGCTGTAGCTGGCTCGAACCACGTCTTCTGGATTGCCAGTCCAGACCTCTACCAATTGAGCTAACACGCCTTCTCAGCGACCTCCAGGGTGCGTCATCTGAAGGGACAAACCAGTCACTCTCTCTCACTCATCCTCCTTTCACTCTTACGTTTTTGCTCACTCATACACACACTGATACGACGGGGTCGACGCAGGCGGCAACTGTTCAACATGAAAGAACTGACGTTCTGAGGCTGGAACAACACAGAAGGGACAAATACATACAAGGCCTCAATGTGAGCGCAAAACACACTTGTAATGGTGATGAGGATCGTTTTGCACGATTAATACGTACGTCTGCACTGGATCAAGCCACCGAATTATATTTCTAAATTCTCTTCCTATCAAATATTGTGTTTGTAATTCAGGCTATCGTCTATGATATCCTTACCTGCAGTGTGGAGGTGCAAAGTCAACAAGTTTCCTGTGTTGGCACCAGAGTGCTACGAAAACTCCTGCCACAGAGCAGGACCCGAACGAAGAAAAAACAACGTAATGCTTTGACTTCTTTCCAAATATCATACATTGTCACAAGTGATTCAAGTGCTTCTAGCACTAAACAAATATTACCATTAGATAGGCAGTTGGAACAATGTCTCATAAATGTTTAGTATGTTTTTGTAAATGTCTATGATACTGCCGTGATGTTATCATTCAAATTACGTCAGCGGCTCCTAAACTCAGTGCCATTACGGAAAGCAGCCACAGAGGTCCGAGTGCTAACACTAGAGCCAAACAAAATGCTATCCCTGATGACACTGTTGCTCCAGCCACGCAGAGCAACTCCGCTGCATAACTACCAGAGGGGGCAGTGGAGTAAATCTTGATTCCGCCATATCTGTGTTGTTCACTAACATACGTAGCTTACTGAAAAAACGCGATGAACTAACCCAGATTATTGATACATGCGATGCGGACATCATAGTGCTTAGAGAAACGTGGTTATCTGCGAAAGTGTCTAATCATGAACTCTTTCCATCTGTGAAACCCGTCAATGTGTACCGCGCTCATAGGGGTTGTAGAACGGCCGGTGGTGTGCTTGTAGCTGTGTCATCGGAACTTGCTTCATGCGTAATTGATGTAGCTTGTGAGCTTGAAATTCTGTGGATGTCGATTGTACATTCTTTTAGCAAAATAATTTTTGGTCTCTGTTATCGCACCCCGTCTCACTCGTCATCGTCATTAATTTCATGATGTCATTAATTTGATTACTCTTCGTGATGCAGGCATACCAGTGTTCCTTTTGGGTGATTTTAATTATCCCAATATATTGTGGGTCACATCGCCGCCTTCGATTGTACCGTTTTCCTCGGAATATAGCGATTTCCTTAGCTTATGCATGGAATTTAACTTCGTTCAGCTTGTTAACGAATCAACTAGGATCACGTCGACCTCTTCATCCATTTTGGATCTGGTATTGACAACAAAGCCTGCGTGTGTATCATCTCTCGCTTGCTTAGAAAGTCTGAGTGATCATCAAATGATTCATTTCACAATTAACTCTAGTGTCAAACAAAAGGCATTGCCTAAGCGTCATAAATATATCCGCGACTATGCACATGCTAACTGCGATACAATCAATCAATCTCTGCAAATGTTCGTCGATAGGTTTCTAGAGGGCTTCGAGCAACGCTGGGTGCTTGAAAACTGGATCCTGTTCACAAATGAGGTACGCCGTCTTATCGGCACTTACATACCGCTTCGCAAAGTCAAGGGTTCACCGCGTACACCGTGGTTTAACCGTACTCTTAGTCAACTGCGTAACAAAAAGAAACGTTTATATCGTGCAGCCCGATTGTCAAACACTTGCTTCCGCTGGGCTGCCTATCACTTAGCAGAAAAGGCATACGAACCACTTTTAGCAACGCAAACTTGTTTTCCTTTCGCAACACCCTACCACGCATGCTTAACTCTAACCCAAGAAAATTCTGGAGCACATTTAGGACGTCACGTGACCATACCACTGAACTCCAGCAGCCCAGCGGTGAACCAGTTCCCTCAAGTGAATGCGCTAATTATTTTAATAAAGTATTCACGAAAATGTTTACCAGTAGTGTCGCGAACTTTTCTCATGATTTTCCAAATAGCAATTTCGTATGTATTAGAGATGGGACGAATCCAGAATTTCTCGAATCCGAATCCATGAAAGGTTCTGCGAATCCACGAATCTTAAGAATCTCGAATCTTTCGAATCCTTTCTTTAAAAAGAGTTGAAAAAGCCAGGGAGAAAACTCTTCTACTGAAAAGTGATTTGAAGCTGAATTTGATACCTTTGTTTAATGAAATGCAGATCTCGGGAGAAGACATACCTACACAGTCAGCACAAATTGTTGCAGTGACATTGCTATGTTGCTAAGGACATTGACATGTTTGATAATGTTTGATTGATAATGGCATTGCTGTGTTGCTAATGGCCGCTTTGGTGTTTTGTGGTTTTTGTTTTGGTGGTTTGTTTTGATGTTATTGAAACAACATTGCAAAAATGTCACATTGGTAAAGACTGTCTTCTTTATTTTGCAACAACATTACAGAAACAACACTGCAAAAAAACTGATATTGCAATGTTGATGCAACACTGCCAATGGCCAGTTATTTTACAGTGTAGCAACGTTACAAAAGCAACACCGTAGAAGCACTACCGGAGTTGATATATGTGAAAGTGAACACAGTGCATCAACAATGTAAACGCAGTAACAACAACAACAATGTAACAACAGTGCAACAACAATGTAAACAACAGTGTAACATATTCAACTTTGCTTCAGTAACATCGCAATGTTAGCTTTACGCAATCTTTGAGAGCAACAATGAAGCAAGTATGTTGCTACGACGACAAATGTGGATATGAAACATCGCTGCAACACTTCAACGTAGAGGTAACATTGATTGATGCGAAACATTTGCAACATCTTGTGCTGTCTGTGCATATGCATTTTCCCAAGTGTGGCTTATTTAGCAGGTTGTTCATCGACAACAGGAAATACATAAACTCAGGAGTCTGAACTCCCTCCATGAAACTAAGAAACAATCAAAGCAAAACCGTGTTACTTTTAAATTTGTAATATCGGAGCTTTATGCTGTGGTTTTGTCACGTTCGGGGGCCGCCGGCCCAGCAGGCTTCGAGGAGCCGATTTTAAAACGAAACAAACAAACGTGGCTGGTGGATTCGAAAGATTCGATTCGCAGTTTTGGGCAATGGGATTCGGATTCGCGAATCTCGAATCCCTGCCTAAGATTCGAGGATCCAAGGATTCCAGGATTCGCGGATTCGGTTAGCACATCCCTAGCATGTATGCAGCCCGTATTAATCACTGTTCCTGGTATTCTTAAGATTATTGAATCTCTTAAGATATCTTCTTCATGCGGCACCGATAATATTAACTCCAAGTTTCTCAAGAATTCCAAACTGTATTGCTCCCTTCTCTTATCTAAGCTCCTTGCACAATCCCTAACGTCTGGTGAGCTACAAAATGACTGGAAGACAGGTAGGGTGTTTCCAGTCCACAAAACATGCGATAAACACTTGGCAACTAACTACTGACCAATATCCCTAACCAGCATACATTGCAAAATCCTGGACCACATTACCTTTAAGCATCCTGCGGAACATTTGGATTCTCATGGTTTCTTCTCTCCATATCAACATGGTTTTCGTAATTATTCTCCTGTTCAACTCAGCTTATCTCTTTTACACACGACCTCCTGAATATTCTCAATCGGGGATCCCAGGCAGATTGTATCTTCTTAGATTTCTGAAAAGCCTTTGATAAAGTACCTCACTCCCTTCTTCTTAATAAACTGCGTAGGCTTAATCTCGATCACGAAGTTTTATCGTGGCTAATATCCTTCCTTACTGATCGAACACAACACGTAACTGTTAACGATTCGGACTCCCGGAGCCTCCCAGTAACATCTGGGGTTACTCAAGGTTCTGTTCTTGGACCACTTCTCTTTTTAATATACATCAACGATCTGCCTAGCTGTGTCTCCTCATCCGTCCGTCTATTCGCAGATGATTGCGTCATCTACCGCGAATTCACTAACAGTTCTGACAAAAATAACCTACAGTCTGATCTAGCACAAATATTTGCCTGGGGTACTCAATGGGGCATGGAGCTTAACCTCCATAAATGCAAACATATGCACGCGTCTGGACGGCAGCGAGATGTCAGCCATTGCTACAGCATTAACCATATCCAGCTCCAGTCCATAACCTCATACAAATATTTAGGAGTGCTACTAACGACTGACCTTTCTTGGAAATCCCACATTGAATATGTCACTAACAACGCCAACCGCACCCTCAGATATATAAGAAGAAATTTTTCCATGGCTCTTGTAGATCTAAAGTTAACACTACATAAGACTGTAGTTCGTCCCAAGCTTGAATATGCATCATCTGTCTGGTACCCAACTCACTCCACATTAATCCTTCAACTTGAGAGCATTCAAAACCGCGCGGATCGTTTTACCATATCTAACTACAACAGAACAGCGAGTGTTACATCTATGAAGGCTTCATTTTCACTTGAACCTCTATCATTACGTCGGAAACGGAGGCGCCACACTCTTTTTCAGGCCATTATTTTCACAACACAATACTAAAAGAACATTTGCTCACTGCACCCTGGTTTATGTCATCGCGTATTGATCATCAACATAAGGTGGGAATACCGCTCCGCAAGACCGATTTATTATCTAACTCTTTTGTACCCCGAACAAGTTTGGACTGGAACCACCTTCCGTCTTCAGCGATGTGTATTAATCCAACCAATTTTGAACTGTGTATTGCTAATTTTATATAACCACTCCCCTCTGCAGTGCTTGGCCCTGATGTATCAATAAACAAATATATAAATAAATGTATCATCAGTTTGCACCATCCATTATACAACCATTGCACATGCCTGATGCATGCACAGTGGACGTCTAGAATATAGGTACAATGCACGTTCCATAGACCTCCACCGATTTCAACGTGCTGACAGTACGTATAATAGATCATGATTAGACGTCCCTCTCGGTCTTAGATATTTGGATATTATTGGTACGTTCAATAGACATTCGTGGTTCGCTGGGCCACCAAAATTTAGATAGAAATTATGGATGCTTTCTGTGGATTTATGAAAAGCTATTAAATTATTTAATTATTAAATTATTTTATTATTATTAAATTATTAAAGCTATATAAAGTCTATAAATCATGAGCATCTTTAGCGAATGTTATACTCGTTGGGGTTAACTCCAACGAGTATAATTTTCGCAAAAGATGCTAAAGATGGTCCTTTCTTTAATTGGTTATGTAGTTATTTACAAGGACGTTCACACAGAGTCATTGTTCGTTGCCAACACAGCAAGTCAGTAGCCCTCCATACGGGCGTTCCTCAGGTGTCGTGTTTGACCCCTGTACGCTCCCACATCTCTTCCACATTAATGACCTGTCAGACGTGGTGAACAGGACTTCAATATCTCAGTACGCTGATGACACCGTCTTGCTCTTTACTGATTTGCGACTCCAAGATGCAGTCCGATCTTTACAAAAAGATGCCAAAAAGGTTATAGACTGGTTCTTTGTAAATTGTATTGCAGTCAATGCAGCGAAATCAAAGCTAATATGTTTCAAGAATCCTCACAAACGTATTTATATTTGCTTGTCTGCTCTACAATATTAGGTCGTGTATTCCTTGCTCCATTCGCAGGCAAATATTGCTATCTTTGGGTTACTCCATACTGAGATATGGGTTAACAATCTTTTTCAACTGTTGATTTACTTGGAAGAACAGGATTAACCATGTCTTAAGGTTTGCCTAAAAAGTGTGTCTTTTGGCCGACAGACGCGTTCAGACTGTTTATTTAAACAAAATAACCTTGCTCCATTTGAAAACTTATTTGCCGAGATAGTGATTCAGAAACACTACTGGACCGAAACTGGACTGTACGGATTCTTCCAATACAAACAAGACTTCCTGAAATATACATTGTCCTTAGAATCTTCACTTCTTATGGAAAAGGACAACGCTCTCACTTTGTTCCCTCAGTTTTTAACTCCCTGCCAGCTGATGCTTTGAATTTGTCATAGGTTGCCTCCCTAAAAACGTTACTTCCCAGTCAACACCGACTGTTGGTGGAATGTAGAATCTACGTTGTCTAATGTTGACTAATATTGATCAATGTTGAATGTAGAATCATAACGCTGAATCAACGCTGTTTCAACAGTACCTGGTCAATGGTGGATTGTGAACGTAAAGAAAAACGTTGATTTTCCATGACCCACTCAACTGTAGATATACGGAGCAAATATTTGAGTTGATTCTACATGGTACCTTCAACATATTGTCAACCTTTATCAGGAATGGAAAAGTCGTTGCTTCTTCAGTGCGCATCCAGTTGTTTCGCACTGTATTTTATTCCTACATTCTATTCTGCCGTTCGCGTGTAGAGTAAGGTCTGTATGACGTGGTATTTGTATCACTGATGCTGCCATTAATAATAATATTTATTTATTTTATACCCTCATAGCCATACCCTTTTTAACCATATTTGTAAACGACTCATCATCAATCGCACGTATTCAGTAAACAATGACAAAAACATGTTTTACCTTTTCCACGCCATTATAATGATCGGTCACGGAGATAGAGGGATATAACAAGAAATCAATTTCCCAACAAGCGCGAGCCGAGCGCAACCACGGCTGCCTAATCGATACCGACATCCTCCAACCGCCGTTTGAAACAGTCGAGGCTGGCGAGTGGTGAGGCGCGTCGGAGCGCGTCGCCGTGGCAGTTTAGTAGGATAGACATAGCATTTTGTCACACGGAGAGGTCTTTGGAACTTCAGCATCATGCGTATTTTGTACTGCAATCTCTGGAGCATCGATGCAGTACTGGCCAATGCGGTGAACAAGTGTTGAGCGTAACAGCGAATGCCGTAGTGTGCGAGAGGCAGCCTTCCTTTGTTCACCGGCTTTCAAGTTTCAAGGCTTCCTTTTGCCTCACTTAAAGGTTAGCTATGCCGGTATCCCAAATAGTCGAAACGGTTGTGATATTCTGAAAGCCCACATCCAGCTCTCCGCAAAATGCACCTTCATTCTCTCAGTTCGGTACAGTACCATGTAAAAAATAAATAGATAATTCATTCCGAAACACACATGGGCGCGGCCATTTTTTTGACGTAGATGCACACGAACGGGCATTGTGACGTGTACGCGCCTTCGTACTTGTCAGTGGATCCCAGCTACAGCTTCTCGCGGCTTCACGTATATGTGCTTGAAGATGGCGGACAGCCGGGTTCCACCGTTCCGCGAACAATAAGTAAACAGTGCAGCAGCTGCGAACTCATTCGCGACCCAACCTCTGTGCGATGTTGTGACTGGAATTCGTCGTTTGTGTTTTGTGAGCACGTACAATTTGTATCAAGTCGCGTCTGCGTTAGCCCCTTTACAGCACTTGCCCATTGTAGAGACTGACGTTTCGACAGCCGTTTTAGCAAGAAAATGCCGACAGCGTTTTATTCTTGCAGAAAAAAATTATGCTATGTATTTGAGAAACCGCATACTGCTATGGGACAAGTTTTACGTACGATTTATCAATGTGCAACACCGTCAATGATGGTATATAACGACGAGAGACGTAAAACGAAATAGAAATCACATTTTCAACTTTTTGTGGGATTCTCCATTTTCCAGAAGCTTTCTTTGAATCACACACTCCCATGTCACGCTGCGTTGTGTGGCACGCCACAAACTGCTCCATTTTATGTCTAACGTCTCGATATTGTTTGTAATGAGCACCGTAGCACAAAAATATGCACACGAAAGCTCCAGAAGCCATATGGTTGCACACTATGCAGACGCAAAAGAAGTACAAGAGCACATATTGCCACTTAGAAATGGTGTTTTCAGAAATGTGGGGTCTGAAGAATTTGGGCATAGCATAGATCCTAGAAATCAGGTGCACCTTATCGTTCTGTAGAGTGTTGTTTCAATTCACAACTCAGTCCATGGGGTGTAAAAGTGTTAGAGGCAATTATGTGACTTGTCGTCCTGGGTGACATCACTGGCAAGCCTCGGAAATAATTCCGAGCTCAGGAATTATCGTACAAATCACTTTGTATTTAATATTTATCATGTAGGACATGATAAACAATATGTAAGTTGCAACCCTGTCTGCAACATTCTCGATTGCCTCTTACCTTTACAGTTAGAGACATGTTACCAAACCATTTGCAAAGGACACTCTTACAGGGGCCGTTGAACTTGAGTTTTTAATTTATAAAATTTATAAAAATCAGTATACAATAAGTAATATAAATTCATATGAAATAAAATTCATAAAAAATTATAAAAAATAAATAGAAAGGCTTCATGGAAGCAATGCGATAGCATACCCATTGCACACGAAGCACAATTATATATGCTTGGACATCATCTAATTAATCTTCTGAACCATCTGTGTGGCTGCATACGAATTTTTTTTATGCGCATGCTCTACCTTCCTATTCCTACATGTGCAGGCGAATAACAGTGAATATATGTGAAGTGGCAAAAAGCAATGCTAGACTCTACCATCATTGTGCCCCTTTAACTTTTCCACATTTATGTCTGGTGAGCAGGGAATATCTCACTAAAAAAGAAGACATTTGTGCATTGTTTGGCAAGCAAATAAATATGTTTATTTACATTTTCCATCAATCAACAATGTTGTGACCTGGTCCAAATATTAACGTCAACAAGGAAAGTACCTACAAATTATTCCTATGTACTCAAATGCAGATATGACAATTCTCTTTTTGTACCTCAGCACCGTACAGTTTCAAAATTAACAATCTGCACAGCATCAGCAATCTTAAAGTATCTCAAGAGGGGAATCACATAAAGCTCCAATAATAGACTGCGCAAACAAAGCTCCAAAAAACAAAGTACTTTAAGAAAAATCTGAATAATCGGATGCCATTGTGATATGTACTACTATGCACAGTTCATGAATGGAACATGTTACCTCATTGCATTGCCTCCATGTGAGCACTAGAACAGGCAGCTTTTTAGGTCGCTCTTTTCGTGTTTTTCTATGGTCTTTTTTTGTTTTCTGTTTTTGCGATAGTAAGCATGGCCATAGTCAAACACAAGCAGCCAAGGACAGGATGAGACATCTACAATGCGACTGCTAGCTCTCAACTGATATATCTACTAGCAGACTCTGGAATATACACATATATGCTGCTACGCAAATGACAATTTAACCAATAGAATAACAGACAAGAAAAAAGGGTTATATATCTCCCCCTCTCCTCATTCTATTTCAACTGGCCTCGGTGGCTCAGTCGGTAGCGTGTTCGCCTTCTGATCCCGAGATCGCGGGTTCAAACCCGGCCGAGGACGCCAGCAACTTGGTGGCAGGGTACAAGTTGCTTAGACACGCCGTCTTCCGCGAGGGACGCTAAATACGGGGTGCCGTGTGATGAGCTTTCATCGCACGTTAAAGAACCCTCAGGTGGGCAAAAGCAATCCACAGACCGACCGCTGTGGCGTCGCTCATGATCTCAGTTGCCTCGCGACGTAAACACCCAATTATTATCATTCTATTTCACAGGCAGCCCTAGTATAATTGTGAGTGCGCCCGTGCGTCTCCTTTGAGATAACGTATCTCGGACAGAAGCAAATCCAACAGCGGACTGCTTACACATGCAACTGTCTTGGATTTCTCTAACCACTTGTTGTTTAACCGCTGCCTTGAGCTCTGTGTTCTGGAAATTTAGGCAGCATCCAGAGTCCCTGCAATGTGTTGCCATGTTTCTTGAGGGCACCAAAAGTCTGTCCTTGGCTGCCTGTGTTTCACTATGGCTCTCAGATACAAACTACCCCATTTCAACGCAGTAGGAAACATAGATTTGTAAATAGCATCTGTTGATTGCACTCTCCATAACCCCCATATAAAGGATCATAGTGGATACTACATCTTGTGCGATAATGTCAGGAACGCCAAAAAGCTAGAGTTGAAACCGCTCTTACCTCGTAGTAGTAGTGTTTGTGTGAAGCTACGCAATTCCTGTCCTGCAAATAATTTAAACCACATGTTTCATCTGCCAGCGTGATGATCCCCTGAAAAGCAATTCACACTTGGCCGGAACTACCGGTTCTGAAACCTATCCCTGACAACCCGAGGGCTGCGGTGGAAACACACACACACACACACACACACACACACGGGCTATGTTCTCACTGTGTATCAGCTGCTCTGGCTACTAAGAAGAACATGTTCCAAATTAATATAACTTCGCTTGACATGATACGCCGGTGAAAGCTAACTAATAAAATTAGTAGTTAAATGTACAATACATAAACACTTGTCATAACATGACAGTTTCCTTCCTGCATTCATGCGCTACCATTCAACCCACATAAAGAGTGTACTGAATTTTTTTTTTATAGCATTACACGCTCGTTTGACAGAACTTGAACAAGATTACATAGCACACGATAAAAGTAGAGTGAACATAATATGCAGAAAAAAATGGCTAGGAAGCAAGCAAGCTGGTGAAGATGATGCATGATGTAAAACCCCGAGACTAGGGAACACAATGGGACGTGTTTGTGTCTGTCCCTTCGTGTTCCCTACACTCTTAACTCGGTACCCTTTATTGTAACTTTTAGCAATGTGTAACCTTTATATAGACGTAGATTTCCAAATATCGTAGAGGTTACACGTCCGATACCTCTATTTAGAGGTTGAACACAACATGTAACGTGACACTGGAGGAGCAATAGTGGTTACTTCAGTGTTCAACGGAAATCCAATCGTCGTAACTTGTAAATATACCCTTTATAGAACGTTGTAACTTCTAAACGAATTCTGCGTTTGAATTTCCTTCGTTTGTTTTTCTTGTTTGTTTGCAAAGTAACCTGTATAAAAGGTACTGCACAATAGTCAATGTGTTCTCGTTCAATCCGCACATTCAATCATTCAGTACCAGAGTGTCGGATCAGTGTGCGTTACGTTATTGTGTCTGCGCGTCTGTACGAACTGCAGATCGTGTTCAGAACTGTGAAGATGCACAAGTGTCAAGTGACGGAACTTTATCAGGGTATTTCTACGGTATGTTCACTACAAAGTTTACGTGGTTACGTTTTTGCTGGACAGTCTAGGAACCCTAATCACAGCACAGTCTGTCTCTTTAACACGGTTCAACGGTTCAACACACTGTGTACGTGTGTGTCTTACGTCCGTTATTTGCTTAGTCCTTTGTCATCCTTGTGTTTTACTTCTTCGTGTGCTTCAGGTTAACCATAGCCGCGTCACTGATGTGTCATTCTGACATATCAGAAAGGAATAGAAATGTTTCCGGCGTACTGGAGAGGAAGTTGCAACAACGTGAGGACTGTAAAGAGTATACCTCATTGAAACTGAATGTCGTTCACCACAGCTGGAGTGTTGATATTGCGACGCCCTCGTGCTCTTGCCTCAGCTGTAGTTCCAGGTTTGGCCAATTAAATAATACATACGCTCCAGTTCCAATTATTTATTTATTTCATTTGTTGTGCATGTGAACCTGTACATGCAGTGATCACTCACTTTTCGCCAATGGATGTTCTTAGATGAATTACGTATATTATAGTCATATGTTCCGAATGACAGTATGCGTTCTGCACTGATGAGAGTTCATTTTGAACACCATTTGTTTGTAGCGTCTGTGAAGAGGCGAGCGTTTTAGAGACACCCATGCCTGGCGAAACTGTAACTTTTACGTCGGTGTGGCGGTTGGGAGACAGTAACCTCTATTTATAGGTGATCTGTGTAACGTTTGTAGAGGGTATTGCCCATAGGTTACAAGGTAACTTCCGAAATAGAGGGTAAAAATTTTGAAATTTTTACCCTTTACTAGAAGGTACCAGGTTTAGAGTGTAGTCTTGGGGTTTTACATCATGCATAATGTGCAGCTTTCCATTCACGCTTAAGGGCTGTAGCAGTAATGCATGAAGGCCACTGCTAAGTTGTGTTGAGAAACACCACTTTCTGTTTGCCATGTCTAAATGAAGCGTACCTGACCTGATCCAAAGTAACTGTTCTGAGTCTGGAACACAGAAAGAGAAAAACAGAACACACACCGCAACATTGACAGATAGGCAAATGAGCTGTGGCAAGCTCCACCTTGGAACAAAGTCAACAAGTAATTCACCAAAAGTCAATGAGTGCCTGAAATATAACATCAGGACGGTCCAGGTCAATTCCCGGGGCTAGCACTGACTGGCTTTTTCAGGAATTATTTGTTGAAGTTTCCATGTGCTTGAGAACATGCACCATTCTTCAACCACTGTATCCTCTTGAGGTGATTAGGGTTTGTCATCCCTAAGAGACTCCCTTTCTGGCATGTGTCCATATGGTTGCTCATCACTGCAGGAAAAAAAAAGCATTTAATGAAAAGAAATGGATAGTCATATTTACTTTAGAATGATTGTGCACAACAGAAAGAAGACTTTCGCACAGAAGGCTGTACTTCCTGAGGTCTAACGTCTAGTTACAAAATTCCAGAATATATAAGACATGTTGTAAGGTAGAAAACAAGTAGAGCTATTGAGTTGTCGAGTTGAGTTGTTGAGTTGAGGGGGAGCTGTACCCCCTTTTTATTTTGTTATATATGATTGTATAATTATCTTTATGTCTGTACCAACCCTCACTCTCTACATTACAACATGTTTTTGTATATTCTGGGATTTTGTAACTTCATGTTAGACATTAACAAGAGCAGCCTTGTGCACGAAAGTCTAGTCTCATTAAAATTTAGATGCTCTCAACAGACTTCTTTCTGTTGTGAATCTCTATCGCAGCATACCTGCACATTGCTGTTCCACGTACTGTGACTTTGCAGTAAGAGTATGGGCTTTGGGTAAAAAGACTACACAACACTGCTAAGGTATTTTTGCCTATCGAGCAGTATGCATGTACGCAGTATGCACACAGTATTTGTGCACCGGACCCACTAAAAATGTAATGAGTGTGGCATTGCCCACGGTAATGCACCAAGTTCAACACAATTATTATAGAATCCAGGTATTTTAGCTTACATGTCAATCCAGTACCACATCATGTGTGAAGTTGTGACATTTTCCATTTTTTTAGCTCTCAGAAGACAGACAGTGAATTAATAAGAGTAGACAATGTTAACATGAATTCTGGGCTATTCTTCAATTAAAGGTTCACAGATAGTAAAGGCACCTTCCTTAATGGACGTTGATGACACTGAAAATTCTAAAATGTTATGAGATGCGACGTCGGCTTCTGCGTGTCAGAAACTATGTCCGATTGTATGTCCAATAGTAATACAGCTAACAGTAACAAAATTGTGCAAAAGACAAATTAACTGAACTAATGTGACGTACCTTCTATATCAGACAGTGAAGCTTGTAACACCTCACCCACAGGAACCAGTGTCCAGACAGCAAAAGTGCTTGAAGTGGGAGATAGCAGCTAATCGAAATGGCGACCATTGTTTTCCACCCTGATAAGCACAGGTTGTAACTTTGAGGGCAGATTTAAAAGCGGTGTCAAGATGTCTGCATGCGAGCGCACATGAAAAGTTGAACATAGGTGAATACTCAAATTATAACATCACATTGTCATACCTGTTGGTCGAGGTAGACTGCAACTAACGTGTCAGCAATTTCTTCATGCACCAGATGCAAGCCAGATCCTGCTTCATTTCCGCCTTCAGCGTGCACCTGTGATAATTCAGAAGTTAGATTATCAACGCTATTGTGTTTTTAATCGTAGTTATATCAGAGTAAGCGCAGTAGGACAGCTGCACAATCGATTCATTAAGCTTGCTATTTTTTATATCTGAACTTCGACATACCATTTCGCTCTCGTTTTTTGCCTTGATCCTCCGTGGCACGTTCAAAATGTTGTGCGTCGGGCACCTCAGATTTTCATCAGACGATTTCGTGCCGAGATTCCAAATTGCCTCTGGAGTCGCGCGTAACCTATGATAACATTCGTGGACGAAATCCTTGCAGTGAAAATTAGCAGGCACCACTGTCAGCCAAGAGCTTCGCACTGCTTGGTCTTTTGGCAGCTTATAATAGGTAACACTTGAATGCTCCGATGAATTGTTCTAACAGCGTAGCACCGTCGCATCTTCGACAACTTCACCGTGGCATATCACGTATCATATCGCTCCAGCCCATAAGAGGCAAGGTCAGAACAAGGAAGTGCACTTTCCAAGCGACGCCGTGCCAAAAAATATTCATATGCTTTGTTTCCGGCTTAGCAATAACATAACAGCTGTTCGCTTATGTACGATGCACAGAGGACGAAACGAAAGAAGCCAAGCGGCCAAGTCAAGAGTTCATGCCAAGCCAAAGACAGATAAACCGAGAGCAGTGACGTTGGTGCGTCAGTGCGCAGGGTTTGCCGGCGGTCTGACGGGCGGGCTTGAGAACTAAAAATGTTTCCTAAACAACTACGAACAGTTGGACCAAGATATTTCGCACATATATTCAGTATTCGCTAACGAACACACAGCGCGAGTATCGCTCAGTTCTGCGGCACTTCAAAATCAGCATACCTTACGTTTAAGGTTTGTGCATGCTTGTTTTCTCAACGATTACATGTGGTAGAGGTGCGCAGCACACAGCTTAGTATCCGAAGTAAACAGCTTTATTCGTTTGCGTTTTCATTGCCTGCAGAATCTGGTTGCGAATCACTGACGAATTTATGCGAACTGTGGGACTGTGTGTGATGTGCGTGTGTGATATGTAGTTTGGTGTATCCGAATGGTTGTTAAATAATGAGATTCTACTGAGGTAACGTTTAATGCTGTTTGTGTTTATTACGATATGGCTTCAGAAATGCCTTCCCAGTGTCGACATCAGTTTGCAACGGAGCTTTACTCCATTGCTGAAGTCGCACGTTCAAACAGCACGTAGCGCAGTTATTTCAGATGGTACAAGTTGCAAAGTGCAGATATATTTGTTCAAATCTCTTCGGTTCATGTACTATTTTATAGGAGCTTGTGATATCTTGAGCTGGGAGTGATGAAAGCAGCGGTGGCCTATTCAATGAACAGTCTGATAAGTATAGATAAGCTTGGCTGCAAAGGAAATGGGTTACCTTTTTACATCTGACTGCGCTGTTCTCCAAGGTTCCTTGTCTTTGGTATAACCGTTAATCTGGTTATTGAGTGAGCTAGTGTTTCTTTTGTAGTTTGTTATTACCTAATAGCTTCAGTTACGGTTGTCAGAAGGCTTGAACGGCGTCTGATTTCGTCCATTGACAGCCTCACGCATGTGTAAAGGACTGGGTGTCTCTACAACAATGAAGAACAGGGAATAAACCAGAAGACGAAGATATTGCTTGGACCTGCCAGTGATTAAGCTGCTCCCGCATCACACCATCTATACTCCGAAAGAAGCTGCGGTAAAACACTGTCATGCATGTGTTCCTACTGGACGCAGAGTGCCTGTTTTTGACGTCTGTTTAGGGCAGTGTTTGAGCTGGCGTCCCACTAGATGGACTGACCTATGTTATTGGTTATTTATTTATCTATTATACCCTCAAGGCCCGTTGGGCATTACAGAGGGGAGTGGGAAAAGAAAATACAAAACCGTAATAAATAACAGTGAACAAAGGTAAGTAAATCAAGATGCTAAATTAGAATGCAACAAATTGATGAAGAAGTGTATAATACAAGAGCCAGTGAGTTGGGCGAGTTTATATTAAGGTGCACAGGTTGATATGACACAAAGTGGTGTTATTGTGAGTCAAGAAAGGAACATAATGCAGAGCGAAATCGGGAGTGATCGCGAATGTGTATGATATCACTAGGAGGGTGGTTCCACTCAGCAGATGTGCGGGGGACGAAAGACTGCCGGCACGTGTTGGTGTGGTATGACGTTAGGCCTAACTTATGTTGATGATCAATCCGAGATGAAATGTAAGTGGGCGGAGGTAGAAGTTCACCACGCAAACAAGGCAGGTCATAGTAAAGTTTGTGAAGTAATGATAAACGAAAAATTTTACGACGTGAAGCAAGGGAAGGGAAGGCAAGAGTGTCTTTATCGTACTAATACTCGATGTGCGAGAATAATTACCTGTAATGAAACGCGCAGAATTATTTTGGACAAGTTCGATTGCATTAATTAGTGTCGCTGAGCTAGGATCCCATATGGTGGCGGAGTATTCTAATTTTGAGCAATAGAGCAATGTTTTTAGGGATAGGGGGCTGAAGAGAAGTTGCGACGAAGGTAGCCTAACATGCGGTTTGCGTTGTTAATTATGCTCTTTATGTGAAACGACCAGGATAACGACCAGTTAAGTTATATGAAGACCAAGGTACTTCCATGATGAAACATTTTCAAGAGTAATATCGTTAAGATAGTAAGTAGAAGGCGGTAACATATTTGTTCGAGATATGCGCAAGGCTTTACATTTAGTAATATTTCATTTCATTAACCAAGTGTCACACCATTCAGAGATAGCAGTTAAATCTTGTTGTAACAAAAACATATGGTTAGGATTAGTGATTTGACGAAAAATTACACAATCATCCGCGAATAAATTAATGTTACAGGGAACACAGTTAGGTAGATCGTTGATATAGATTAAAAACAAAAGGGGACCAAGGACGGAACCTTGTGGAACACCTGAGTGGACTGGGCTAGGCGTGGAGTCATAGCCGTTAGCTGTGACGTACTGTGAACGGTTAGACAGGTAATAATGCAACCAAGAGAGAAGATTATGGTCAAGATTTGGTTTACTTAGTTTAAGTAATAGAAGTTTATGACATAGTTTATCAAAAGCTTTAGAGAAATCGCAGATGAGCTACGATCAAAAATTAGGTGAAGTTTGTGAGTGAAAGAAAGAAGTAGTGTTTCACAGGAACATTTTTGTGAACCCAGGTTGTGCGTGAGAGAAAAACGAGTTTGTTTCAAGAAAAGACGCTAAATGTGAGAATTAAACGTGTTCTAACAATTTGCAGGGGATGCTGGTGAGGGAAATAGGACGATAATTAGGTGGCGAAGATTTACTCCCGGATTTGTGTATTGCAACCACCTTCCCGACTTTCCAATCATTAGGAATTGTATGCGTATTGAGTGACTGCTGGAACAGTTTGGAGAATATGATTGATGTGTATTGTACAGTGCTCTTCAAAAACTTCGTATTGATTCCATCAAAACCACAGCTTGACGAAACCTTCAGATTACTGATCAGTTTGATGATGCCACTAGGTTCAACGATTATGGGCTCCATTGGAAAATAATCGTATGTTCGCAGGATAGGGAGTGAAGATGTAGTAGTCAGAACAAAATTATTGGAAAAAACATATTTAGCATGGATGAACACTCGAAGTCCGGCACAAATGATCCATTCGAGTCAGCGAGTGCAATATGACCGATTTTCGCTGGGCTGACCACACGCCAAAATTTACGGGGGTCGCTGGTAAGCATGGATGGCAAGGTATGTTGGAAAAAATTAGTCTTGGCGAGCTTTAGGGCGGCTGAGTAAGCAGTGTTCGCTTCCTTATGCGATTGCCAGTGTGCAGAAGACTGAGAGCGCTTAGCTGCACGATACAGACGCTTCTTACGATTGGACAACCGTTTTAAATTGTTATTGTACCAAGCTGCTCGAGGATTACAGGTGATAATGCGCAAAGGGATATATTTATTCGTTAAGTTATGAACCATAGTACATATTCCACATGCTCTCAATCGATCTGTTGTCAAACCGGTCAAACCGGTCAAGAAAGCAATCAAGGAAGGAAGGCAACTCGTTATTGATCGCGTTGAAGTCGCCTTTGTTATAGTTACGAATTTGTTTCCTAATTTTTAGTGTATTATTTATGGACACACAAATACTAAAGGAAATAGCTAAGTGGTCACTTATCCTGGGCAAGTAAGTTAAGGGAGAGGTGAGGTCAGGAAGCGAGGTCAAAACGAGATCTAATATGTTAGCAGTGGAATCCGTTACGCGTGTTGGGCAAGTGACAAGCTGAGACAGGAAGAATGTTGAACAAAGGCTAAGGAAATTACACTACTCAGGATTATGCGCAAAGGAAGTGGACGTAACGGAAGACCATGAAATATTTGGATAATTAAAATCACCAAGCAAGAAAACAGATGATGATGGTGGTGGATAACAGGTGGCAACAAAACTTAATACGTCGTGAAGTTCGTCAACAAAAACGGACGAATAAGATGGCGGGCGATAACCTACACCAAAAGCAAGCTTATGATAACCAATATCAACACATGCCCAAACAGTTTCAAGGTTAGTTGAACACGCGATCTGAAAGGACTGAAGGTTTCTGGAAACTGTAAGTAACACACCACCGCCAGAGACGCAGTGAACGATCGCAACGGTATATGACAAACCGTGATGGATTATTAAAGATCTCAAGATCGCTAACAGCTGGGTGAAGCCAAGTTTCAGTGAGAGCTATGATGTCAGGATTACAAGTGTCAATAATGGAGCCGAGTGAATCTCGCTTGTTAAGAATGCTTCTGACGTTGGCAAGCAAGACAGAAATACCACATCAACTCACTTGATCCTACAAAAGGACATTCAGGTTAGCCTGACTATTTCCTGTAGTACTAGCAAGGACGTGACGTTCAGCGGGAGGGCGTTCAGGAGGAGGGTTACCAAATTCATTCACAACATCTGCTACGGGATCATAAGATAACATGTATTGTTCACAAACAGTTTGTTGTAGCGTAGTTTAAACAAGGGTTCGTTGGGCAGAGATTTACCGAATTCAAAGAACTTATTTCTGGCATGCCGTGTAGCAGAAGAAAAATCTTCAGAAACCAGTACATTCCTGGGCTTAAGCTTTGAACGAGATGCTAAAACCATGTTTTTAACTTTGTAGGATAGAAACTTGACAATAACAGGACGACATTTGGAGGAAGAAAAAGTGCCTAAGCGATGAGCCCGTTCAATAGAGTTACGAGGAAATTCGCAGCCAAGAGATGCAGTTAAAGCAGACGCGACTTTCGCTTCAGTTTGATCAGAGGTTTCACGGGCATCAGGGACACCACGAAGTATGAGATTATTCCGCCTTGAACGGTCCTCAAAGTCGTCAAGCCGGGATTGGAATTATGCTTGTTGTGCTACCAGTCCATCAGTCATTTTATATACAGCCGCAACATCTTGTATAATAGTAGATAAGTTTTGAGTTTTGTTTTCCAGTGACTGAAGGCGGTTATATCAGACACTTTTGATTCCGTTGCCACTTGGCTGGACTTAATTGAATTGATGTCACTAGACATATCAGCCTGAGCTTTCACCAGCTCTGCGGTTCTATCATTGATACCCTTTATCATTGCGAACATTTCATTCAGCTGGTCTGATTCAGAGTCAGTGCCAGAGTGCAGTGTCATCGGACCAGGGTTCGACTCAATATCGCCGCAGCACAGTAGCAAGAAAAAAGCATCATAACATTGAAGAAGAGTGGTAAAAATTACATGTGGGCGTGGGAGCAAAACTAGGAACCTGTTGTCACTCTTTTTAGAGAAAAGACAATAACGTCTACACACCTGCGGAGCGTACATCAAGGTAGTGTTAGCCATGTTATTCCGGCAATTGCTCCCAGGCCCACTGAAGAGATAGCTGGGATGCTGGCTATTAAATTCAGTGCCAGGGCCAGATGGCGTTGCAAGCATCGTTGATATGAAGATATCAGGTGGCGTGGCGACGATGTGCCAGTTGATGCGGTCACACAGAGGAATGTACAGATAAGATTATTGGAAGTCACAAGCAGGGCTGGCAGGCGCAGAAAGTCCGGTTACAGGCAGCGCTGGGACGCAGAAGGACATCAGAGACAGCAAAACCTGAGAGAGCGTACATCCAGGTAGTGTTAGGGTACATTTATGCTGCAGCATCGCTGCTGGCACATGGCACATCGCTGTTTGGCGATGACGAAACAAACACATGTATCTCTGTGGGCGCGTTCATGCTGCAGCATCGCTGCTTGCCAAAGATGCACGCCATGATCATCGCCACAACAATGCTGCCAAACATGTTTGAACATGCCCGGGGACTACCTGACTTCTGGCAATGACAGGTCAAACACAGAGCTTTCTGTTGGTGCATTTACCCTGCAGCCTGGCTGCTCGCTTATCCTCGCCGCTGCTTGCCGCTCTGCTCGCTGCACCTAGGAATGTAAACATGTTTGTCTTCCTGGTATCATTGATGACTGGCGTCTTGAAATCCGACCTGCGATTGGTTGTGATGAAGTCGGTTTCCTCCTTCCCACTTTTCCTAGTTTCTATCCTTCCACAGTGAACGCTGCTAGGCGACTGATATAGCGAAAGCGAGCAGCATCTTGAGCAATCTGCAGGGTAAACGCACCCTAGCGGTTATGCGAGCAGCGATGTGCTTGAAGCTGCAGCGAGCAGCGAGCAGCGATGCTGCAGCATAAATGTACCCTTAGCCATGTTATTCCGGCAATTGCTCCCAGGCCCACTGAAGAGATAGCTGGGATGCTGGCTGTTAAATTCAGTGCCAGGCCAAGATGGCGTTGCAAACATCGTTGATATGAAGATATCAGGTGGCGTGGCGACGATGTGCCAGTTGATGCGGTCACACAGAGGAATGTACAGATACGATTATTGGAAGTCACAAGCAGGGCTGGCAGGCGCAGAAAATCCGGTTACAGGCAGCGCTGGGACAGAAGGGCATCAGAGACAGCAAAACCTGCGGAGCGTACATCAAGGTAGTGTTAGCCATGTTATTCCGGCAATTGCTCCCAGGCCCACTGAAGAGATTGCTGGGATGCTGGCTGTTAAATTCAGTGCCAGGCCCAGATGGCGTTGCAAGCATCGTTGATATGAAGATATCAGGTGGCGTGGCGACGATGTGCCAGTTGATGCGGTCACACAGAGGAATGTACAGATAAGATTATTGGAAGTCACAAGCAGGGCTGGCAGGCGCAGAAAATCCGGTTACAGGCAGCGCTGGGACAGAAGGGCATCAGAGACAGCAAAACCTGCGGAGCGTACATCAAGGTAGTGTTAGCCATGTTATTCCGGCAATTGCTCCCAGGCCCACTGAAGAGATTGCTGGGATGCTGGCTGTTAAATTCAGTGCCAGGCCCAGATGGCGTTGCAAGCATCGTTGATATGAAGATATCAGGTGGCGTGGCGACGATGTGCCAGTTGATGCGGTCACACAGAGGAATGTACAGATAAGATTATTGGAAGTCACAAGCAGGGCTGGCAGGCGCAGAAAATCCGGTTACAGGCAGCGCTGGGACGCAGAAGGACATCAGAGACAGAAAACCTGCGGAGCGTACATCCAGGTAGTGTTAGCCATGTTATTCCGGCAATTGCTCCCAGGCCCACTGAAGAGATAGCTGGGATGCTGGCTGTTAAATTCAGTGCCAGGCCCAGATGGCGTTGCAAGCATCGTTGATATGAAGATATCAGGTGGCGTGGCGACGATGTGCCAGTTGATGCGGTCACACAGAGGAATGTACAGAAAAGATTATTGGAAGTCACAAACAGGGCTGGCAGGCGCAGAAAATCCGGTTACAGGCATCGCTGGGACGCAGAAGGACATCAGAGACAGCAAAACCTGCGGAGCGTACATCCAGGTAGTGTTAGCCATGTTATTCCGGCAATTGCTCCCAGGCCCATTGAAGAGATAGCTGGGATGCTGGCTGTTAATTTCAGTGTCAGGCCCAGATGGCGTTGCAAGCATCGTTGATACGAAGATATCAGGTGGCGTGGCGACGATGTGCCAGTTGATGCGGTCACACAGAGGAATGTACAGATACGATTATTGGAAGTCACAAGCAGGGCTGGCAGGCGCAGAAAATCCGGTTACAGGCAGCGCTGGGACAGAAGGGCATCGGAGACAGCAAAACCTGTGGAGCGTACATCAAGGTAGTGTTAGCCATGTTATTCCGGCAATTGCTCCCAGGCCCACTGAAGAGATTGCTGGGATGCTGGCTGTTAAATTCAGTGCCATGCCCAGATGGCGTTGCAAGCATCGTTGATATGAAGATATCAGGTGGCGTGGCGACGATGTGCCAGTTGATGCGGTCACACAGAGGAATGTACAGATAAGATTATTGGAAGTCACAAGCAGGGCTGGCAGGCGCAGAAAATCCGGTCACAGGCAGCGCTGGGACGCAGAAGGTCATCAGAGACAGCAAAACCTGCGGAGCGTACATCCAGGTGTGTTAGCCATGTTATTCCGGCAATTGCTCCCAGGCCCACTGAAGAGATAGCTGCGATGCTGGCTGTTAAATTAAGTGCCAGGCCCAGATGGCGTTGCAAGCATCGTTGATAGGAAGATATCAGGTGGCGTGGCGACGATGTGCCAGTTGATGCGGTCACACAGAGGAATGTACAGATACGATTATTGGAAGTCACAAGCAGGGCTGGCAGGCGCAGAAAATCCGGTTACAGGCAGCGCTAGGACAGAAGGGCATCAGAGACAGGAAAACCTGCGGAGCGTACATCAAGGTAGTGTTAGCCATGTTATTCCGGCAATTGCTCCCAGGCCTACTGAAGAGATTGCTGGGATGCTGGCTGTTAAATTCAGTGCCAGGCCCAGATGGCGTTGCAAGCATCGTTGATATGAATATATCAGGTGGCGTGGCGACGATGTGCCAGTTGATGCGGTCACAAAGAGGAATGTACAGAAAAGATTATTGGAAGTCACAAACAGGGCTGGCAGGCGCAGAAAATCCGGTTACAGGCAGCACTGGGACGCAGAAGGACATCAGAGACAGCAAAACCTGCGGAGCGTACATCCAGGTAGTGTTAGCCATGTTATTCCGGCAATTGCTCCCAGGCCCACTGAAGAGATAGCTGGGATGCTGGCTGTTAAATTCAGTGCCAGGCCCAGATGGCGTTGCAAGCATCGTTGATATGAAGATATCAGGTGGCGTGGCGACGATGTGCCAGTTGATGCGGTCACACAGAGGAATGTACAGAAAAGATTATTGGAAGTCACAAGCAGGGCTGGCAGGCGCAGAAAATCCGGTTACAGGCAGCGCTGGGACAGAAGGGCATCGGAGACAGCAAAACCTGTGGAGCGTACATCAAGGTAGTGTTAGCCATGTTATTCCGGCAATTGCTCCCAGGCCCACTGAAGAGATTGCTGGGATGCTGGCTGTTAAATTCAGTGCCATGCCCAGATGGCGTTGCAAGCATCGTTGATATGAAGATATCAGGTGGCGTGGCGACGATGTGCCAGTTGATGCGGTCACACAGAGGAATGTACAGATAAGATTATTGGAAGTCACAAGCAGGGCTGGCAGGCGCAGAAAATCCGGTTACAGGCAGCGCTAGGACAGAAGGGCATCAGAGACAGGAAAACCTGCGGAGCGTACATCAAGGTAGTGTTAGCCATGTTATTCCGGCAATTGCTCCCAGGCCCACTGAAGAGATTGCTGGGATGCTGGCTGTTAAATTCAGTGCCAGGCCCAGATGGCGTTGCAAGCATCGTTGATATGAATATATCAGGTGGCGTGGCGACGATGTGCCAGTTGATGCGGTCACAAAGAGGAATGTACAGAAAAGATTATTGGAAGTCACAAACAGGGCTGGCAGGCGCAGAAAATCCGGTTACAGGCAGCACTGGGACGCAGAAGGACATCAGAGACAGCAAAACCTGCGGAGCGTACATCCAGGTAGTGTTAGCCATGTTATTCCGGCAATTGCTCCCAGGCCCACTGAAGAGATAGCTGGGATGCTGGCTGTTAAATTCAGTGCCAGGCCCAGATGGCGTTGCAAGCATCGTTGATATGAAGATATCAGGTGGCGTGGCGACGATGTGCCAGTTGATGCGGTCACACAGAGGAATGTACAGAAAAGATTATTGGAAGTCACAAACAGGGCTGGCAGGCGCAGAAAATCCGGTTACAGGCATCGCTGGGACGCAGAAGGACATCAGAGACAGCAAAACCTGCGGAGCGTACATCCAGGTAGTGTTAGCCATGTTATTCCGGCAATTGCTCCCAGGCCCATTGAAGAGATAGCTGGGATGCTGGCTGTTAATTTCAGTGTCAGGCCCAGATGGCGTTGCAAGCATCGTTGATACGAAGATATCAGGTGGCGTGGCGACGATGTGCCAGTTGATGCGGTCACACAGAGGAATGTACAGATACGATTATTGGAAGTCACAAGCAGGGCTGGCAGGCGCAGAAAATCCGGTTACAGGCAGCGCTGGGACAGAAGGGCATCGGAGACAGCAAAACCTGTGGAGCGTACATCAAGGTAGTGTTAGCCATGTTATTCCGGCAATTGCTCCCAGGCCCACTGAAGAGATTGCTGGGATGCTGGCTGTTAAATTCAGTGCCATGCCCAGATGGCGTTGCAAGCATCGTTGATATGAAGATATCAGGTGGCGTGGCGACGATGTGCCAGTTGATGCGGTCACACAGAGGAATGTACAGATAAGATTATTGGAAGTCACAAGCAGGGCTGGCAGGCGCAGAAAATCCGGTCACAGGCAGCGCTGGGACGCAGAAGGTCATCAGAGACAGCAAAACCTGCGGAGCGTACATCCAGGTGTGTTAGCCATGTTATTCCGGCAATTGCTCCCAGGCCCACTGAAGAGATAGCTGCGATGCTGGCTGTTAAATTAAGTGCCAGGCCCAGATGGCGTTGCAAGCATCGTTGATAGGAAGATATCAGGTGGCGTGGCGACGATGTGCCAGTTGATGCGGTCACACAGAGGAATGTACAGATACGATTATTGGAAGTCACAAGCAGGGCTGGCAGGCGCAGAAAATCCGGTTACAGGCAGCGCTAGGACAGAAGGGCATCAGAGACAGGAAAACCTGCGGAGCGTACATCAAGGTAGTGTTAGCCATGTTATTCCGGCAATTGCTCCCAGGCCCACTGAAGAGATTGCTGGGATGCTGGCTGTTAAATTCAGTGCCAGGCCCAGATGGCGTTGCAAGCATCGTTGATATGAATATATCAGGTGGCGTGGCGACGATGTGCCAGTTGATGCGGTCACAAAGAGGAATGTACAGAAAAGATTATTGGAAGTCACAAACAGGGCTGGCAGGCGCAGAAAATCCGGTTACAGGCAGCACTGGGACGCAGAAGGACATCAGAGACAGCAAAACCTGCGGAGCGTACATCCAGGTAGTGTTAGCCATGTTATTCCGGCAATTGCTCCCAGGCCCACTGAAGAGATAGCTGGGATGCTGGCTGTTAAATTCAGTGCCAGGCCCAGATGGCGTTGCAAGCATCGTTGATATGAAGATATCAGGTGGCGTGGCGACGATGTGCCAGTTGATGCGGTCACACAGAGGAATGTACAGATACGATTATTGGAAGTCACAAGCAGGGCTGGCAGGCGCAGAAAATCCGGTTACAGGCAGCGCTGGGACAGAAGGGCATCAGAGACAGCAAAACCTGCGGAGCGTACATCAAGGTAGTGTTAGCCATGTTATTCCGGCAATTGCTCCCAGGCCCACTGAAGGGATTGCTGGGATGCAGGCTGTTAAATTCAGTGCCAGGCCCAGATGGCGTAGCAAGCATCGTTGATATGAAGATATCAGGTGGCGTGGCGACGATGTGCCAGTTGATGCGGTCACACAGAGGAATGTACAGATAAGATTATTGGAAGTCACAAGCAGGGCACGCAGGCGCAGAAAATCCGGTTACAGGCAGCACTGGGACGCAGAAGGACATCAGAGACAGCAAAACCTGCGGAGCGTACATCCAGGTAGTGTTAGCCATGTTATTCCGGCAATTGCTCCCAGGCCCACTGAAGAGATTGCTGGGATGCTGGCTGTTAAATTCAGTGCCAGGCCCAGATGGCGTTGCAAGCATCGTTGCAATGAAGATATCAGGTGGCGTGGCGACGATGTGCCAGTTGATGCGGTCACACAGAGGAATGTACAGATAAGATTATTGGAAGTCACAAGCAGGGCTGGTAGGCGCAGAAGGACATCAGAGACAGCAAAACCTGCGGAGCGTGCATCAAGGTAGTGTTAGCCATGTTATTCCGGCAATTGCTCCCAGGCCCACTGAAGAGATTGCTGGGATGCTGGCTGTTAATTTCAGTGTCAGGCCCAGATGGCGTTGCAAGCATCGTTGATACGAAGATATCAGGTGGCGTGGCGACGATGTGCCAGTTGATGCGGTCACACAGAGGAATGTACAGATACGATTATTGGAAGTCACAAGCAGGGCTGGCAGGCGCAGAAAATCCGGTTACAGGCAGCGCTGGGACGCAGAAGGACATCAGAGACAGCAAAACCTGCGGAGCGTACATCAAGGTAGTGTTAGCCATGTTATTCCGGCAATTGCTCCCAGGCCTACTGAAGAGATTGCTGGGATGCTGGCTGTTAAATTCAGTGCCAGGCCTAGATGGCGTTGCAAGCATCGTTGCTATGAAGATATCAGGTGGCGTGGCGACGATGTGCCAGTTGATGCGGTCACACAGAGGAATGTACAGATAAGATTATTGGAAGTCACAAGCAGGGCTGGCAGGCGCAGAAAATCCGGTTACAGGCAGCGCTGGGACACAAAAGGACATCAGAGACAGCAAAAACTGCGGAGCGTACATCAAGGTAGTGTTAGCCATGTTATTCCGGCAATTGCTCCCAGGCCCACTGAAGAGATTGCTGGGATGCTGGCTGTTAAATCCAGTGCCAGGCCCAGATGGCGTTGCAAGCATCGTTGATATGAAGATATCAGGTGGCGTGGCGACGATGTGCCAGTTCATGCGGTCACACACAGGAATGTACAGATAAGATTATTGGAAGTCACAAGCAGGGCTGGCAGGCGCAGAAAATCCGGTTACAGGCAGCGCTGGCAGAAGGACATCAGAGACAGCAAAACCTGCGGAGCGTACATCAAGGTAGTGTTAGCCATGTTATTCCGGCAATTGCTCCCAGGCCCACTGAAGAGATTGCTGGGATGCTGGCTGTTAAATTCAGTGCCAGGCCCAGATGGCGTTGCAAGCATCGTTGATATGAAGATATCAGGTGGCGTGGCGACGATGTGCCAGTTCATGCGGTCACACACAGGAATGTACAGATAAGATTATTGGAAGTCACAAGCAGGGCTGGCAGGCGCAGAAAATCCGGTTACAGGCAGCGCTGGGACGCAGAAGGACATCAGAGACAGCAAAACCTGCGGAGCGTACATCAAGGTAGTGTTAGCCATGTTATTCCGGTAATTGCTCCCAGGCCCACTGAAGAGATTGCTGGGATGCTGGCTGTTAAATTCAATGCCAGGCCCAGATGGCGTTGCAAGCATCGTTGATATGAAGATATCAGGTGGCGTGGTGATGATGTGCCAGTTAATGCGGTCACACAGCGGAATGTACAGATAAAATTATTGGAAGTCACAACCAGGGCTGGCAGGCGCAGAAAATCCGGTTACAGGCAGCGCTGGGACGCAGAAGGACATCAGAGACAGCAAAACCTGCGGAGCGTACATCAAGGTAGTGTTAGCCATGTTATTCCGGCAATTGCTCCCAAGCCCACTGAAGAGATAGCTGGGATGCTGGCTGTTAAATTCAGTGCCAGGCCCAGATGGCGCTGCAAGCATCGTTGATATGAAGATATCAGGTGGCGTGGCGACGATGTGCTAGTTGATGTGGTCACACACAGGAATGTACAGGTAAGATTGTTCGAAGTCACAAGCAGGGCTGGCAGGCGCAGAAAATCCGATTACAGGCAGCGCTGGGACGCAGAAGGACATCAGAGACAGCAAAACCTGCGGAGGGTACATCAAGGTAGTGTTAGCCATGTTATTCCGGCAATTGCTCCCAGGCCCTTTATCTTTTCCCAGGTTATCTTTGCCCAGGTTATCTTTCAGGGATGACCGTTCCGAAGAGGCATATCGACGATCCATGTCATTATTTTTACTCTTACCATTATCAGTTATTATCTTTTTGTACATGTTTCCCCAATTGATATAATATTTTAATAAACGAGCACATAAACAGTCATGCCCCTCATTATCTTATTGAATATTCACTTTTACACATTGGTACTGTTGTAGTTGGACAAAATTAGGTTTGGGAATACCCGCGCTTTTTGCCAGCAGAAGTGGAGTTTTAAAGCAGCATAGTAGGAATAAGTAGCAATAGACAACGTAGAATAAACAGTAATTCACAACATTTGAAGAACGTTCTATCGACGTAGAAAAAACAACAGTCAACGTAGAAATAGCGTTAGAAAGTTGATTCTACGTGTTTTTGACCGGACGTTTTCTACGTAGAATCTACGTTGCACTTTATTGCAGATTCTACGACGGCGTTGTAGATTTGCAATGTTATTTCAACTTTGATTCTACATTTCGTGGTTGACTGGGTCCGTTCTTTATTCTGTAGTTGAATGCACTTAACATGTTCTTTTATTGTAAATCTATTGTAACTTTTTCTGTTTCATTCGATTCAATATAATCTTATTTGGCACCATATACATAGATACATGGTGCGAGGAGACCGAGCAAAAACCAGCAGTAATTCGCTTGACGAGGCTCGGCCCCCCACAATGACCAGCAACATGGTGCATACAGAAAGAAGAAGAAGAAAGAAAAAAAAACACGAAGAAAGGACAAAAGGGAGAAGCTCTGTCGTTTTACATCAATAATACACAGAATACAAGCTATACTGAGTATGAACACTTGCATCCAACTTTGTTCGCAAGGAACGGAGGACCAGCAAAAGAGGCAAAACGGGATGACCAATTCATAGATATCTAATCTAAACTCTCTAAACAAAGTATCTCAATGCTCTAATCGTAATAGTGTTCCGATCAAGATTGCGGCTTTGCATTTCATTTAGTGACCTTGGTACAGTGAGACCAAGTAATTGTTCTCCATAACTAGTACGACACAAGGGGACATCCCACTTGGGAGTTACACGTGTATGATAAAGAGGAACGTCTGCTCGTAAGTCACAGACTGCTAAAAACTTCGTATCCGGTGATCGTCTCTGGACAATATAATGTTTGCCGAGCAGGTAGCGATAAAGTATGTGAACTTTAAATGCTCTATGTTTCACAAATAGCCCATGAGTGGGATGATCAAAAGATACATTCTCCATTAAGCGTATCGCCCTTTTCTGCACTGATAAAAGCGACGTTATGTTCCTTTTTGTAGTTGTTCCCCATACTAGCTGGCAATACAGAATGTGTGACATAATCAAGCTGTTAAATATTAATAATTTGACGGGTGCTCGGAGTAAGTGTCTGGTGTTACTTAGAAGTCCTATACCCCTGGAAGCCTTTCTCAGTATATCACTCATCGCAGGATGTGATGTCGGTTAAAGTAACACCAAGCATCTTTATCGAGCGAGTTTGAAGTATGCTGGCCCCACCCAGACGGAGGTCTAAATGTTTAACAGGTTTGTTTTTTGAATGGAAGAGGACAGTTTTCGTATTATGCGTGTATATCACAAGGCCGTTGACCTCTGACCACTCGGATAGAGCACACAATGCATGATTGGCTTCATTGTAACTTGTTCGTTGATGTTGTATTTCGTGTTTTTACTACAGTTTTTAAGCGCGGTTTCCACTGTCATGCAGGACTCCTCACGAGCTCTTGTTGGCTTAGGCGAGTCCTCGCATCGTAATCATTTGAATGAAGTGAATAAAATAATAATAATAATCTTACTTGTTATTATTATTATTATTCAATAACACGCTTTCTGGACAACCTGTACATGAGGTGCTCCTGTCAAGGTAAAGCACCTCTCGCAGTGCACTGGAAAAATCCTGCTACACTCTAAAAATGGTGACACTTTTGTGACACGGTGCAAGCGTCACTTTTTTGCAAAAAAGTGACGCTTTGCTCAAGTGTCACTTCCAGACGCTTTTTGTTCCGTTTTGCTTTTTGAAGCATGTGTCACGAGAGCTCCAACAACAAGTGTCACAAAAAACGTCGCACACTCTAAAAACAGAGCTTCACCGCATAGCACGCCGAAGGCCAACCATGGTACAGAATGATGCATTTATCACTGTTGGTTAGCTGAAAACAGGAGGCGCAAGCCTTTTTGGGACATTTATGCAGTTATGATAAGTGTCCCGAAATGGCTTACCCTCGCGTTTTCAACAAACCAACAGTGATGAAGACATCGATCTGTACAATGGTGGCTGTCGGCGTGCTTTGCGATGAGCTCTGTGTTTAGAGTGCAGGTGGTGTCGTGGTCACGACTGTGCTGGTGGTGCTAGCGAAATGGCTTGCGGTTGTCGGCCTCACAGAGGTGCCGGCTGTGCTGCTTGGGGTATTTCCTGGGTTTTCCTCAGACACTTTGAGCCATATGATGTCGGCACAGGACGGACATTCCCCCACGGCGTCAGTCATGATGTTGCCCTTGTGGTCGCAACATCGCCTAGTTGCATAAAAGTTGAGTGTATTGTCTCAATCTCAAACTTGACAATCTTGGTAGTGCATTGAGTGCGCTTCCACGAACCCACACGGGGAAGGAGCCAAAGCGTCCGAGACAGCATGAGACAGAATATCAGTCAGCTACTTAACTTTTATGCAGAAGACTCTCAGAATGTGGCTCTATAGACTTCAGAGATGGGTGAAACATGCAGCGGACACTGACACCTGATGTACTCGTATGTGGAAGGCATGCTCACATGCTAGGGGTCACGAGAAAAGAGAAACATTTTATTTCAGAATCGATACACTGCGAGGTAATCGCGCGGCAAGCACGGAGTGCAAGACCCTCCTGGTTGCTTGATTCCGTAGAACCCCGACTAAGATGGCAATCGATGCTCGAACTGCATCTCGAAATACAGGGGTGTCCTGAAGGGAAGCATGGTAACTGAATAATTAGCAAAAGAGCTTCATTTGCGCTTGCGTTGGCGACTCACACGCTATTCTGAAATTTCCTAATAGGGGTTCTGCAGGTCCTAAACATAGGCGGTCAGTTTAGATCACGACACATTAAAAAAGATAAGTGAAGACAAACGAAATGCAGAACGTAATCGGAAGAAACGGCGCAATGATGTATGAAGAAAAACAGGCCGCAAAGCCTCCATTCTCGGGAGCTACTCAAAAACCTTTGGATTTCTCTCCATCGCTGTAACTTGCGATTTCGGATGTCAAAGAATTATGGCGCACAGATGCACTGGTGAAGGACATTCATTACGCGAATACGCGTCGTGCCCGTGGTGCAGACGCGCGCATGCGATTGTCTGCTTGGTAACAATTTCACATGCATAAAGTCAAGTATTTCCTAATGCTCTAGGGAAAGCAAGGTGGTGTTTCCGAAAGTGTGCTCGCGTTCGACAGGGGGCAGAGACACAGAGACAATGCGGCACACTTTGCTCCAATTTATCCTCCAGCCTCCCTGTATTCACATGATTTCATTGCGTTCGTCGTTCCGAAAAGAAAACAAACCCCAAATAACTTACCGATACGTCACTGAAGGATGCCCTCACATGATGCACCATCCTGCCGTGCACACGGGTGTGAACGGTTTGACCTCATATATGACAAACACTACCATAGGTCATACGCACAGATTCCTCGAGATATTCCAGTAACATCAACGTCTGAGTCGTCACAGTATTCCCGAAAGCGAGTTAAATAAGATACATTAGCAGATAAAACCGGACGCGAGAAACCTCGTGATCGTCCTCGCTTGAACTGGCCAAAGACTTGCCCATTGTTGGTAACTGAATGAGAAAATATAGAGATCCGAAGCCTTCAAACAGCGAAAATATCAAACCATGTGTCACGGGCAACGGCCGCAGCTGCGGCAAGTGTCACAACTCCAGCATTCAAACGCCCTGCCAGGCTTCAGTAATCATCTACGACACCTCAGCCACTTCGGTGGCAACAAAAACGCGTTTCCGGTAACTGTATATGGACTAAGTTCGCTCTGTGACACATTCCAAATCCAAGTTTGGGCTCGCCCCAGAGTGTCACACCAATTTCACGTGTCACTAAAGTGTCACCGTTTTTAGAGTGTAGAAAAAGAGCATATCGGGACTCGTATGGTCTGTTTGTGCTACCGACGGCTGATATCGGCCATTTTCAAATGACAGCAGAATGCACCGTCGGATTGACATCAGGTGCATCTTTCAAAAGTGATATTGCAGGTATATTTAAGAACCTTCATAACGTCAAAGTACTTGACTAATATAACGATTCACTTCTGAAGTACTGATTCCCTGCAATAAAACTAAATAATGTTTTAATAAAGCAGAAAATGAAGTAACTGAAGTGGTGGTTATCCCTCCCACCTCCACCACCATCACCACCACCACCAATTTGTATGCGAAATTCACACACAAATAATTGGTCCCGGGGGTAAGACATGCGACCACGCATCGTACAAACACATCTTACATAAGATGAGCGATACCGCAGAGAGTTACAGTAGTGACATACTGCGCTCAAGCGGAACCCACTTATACACAACCCTATGCCGGGGCCATGATGGACCTTCTCGCACCCCAAAATATTTGCAGTTAGAGGCTCCTATCATGCACACCAAAAGCATAATGATAAGTACTTTCGGGGTCATTATGCTGGTACCAAAACGGTTGTGTGGCGATCGCAAGATACCACAAAAGCGTCGTTCTTTATCATGTCTATGGTGAAACGAGAGTCAGTTTTTCAAACGTCAGTTTTTCAAATTTATTTCTTGATTCGCACGATATGGTTCTCTCACTAGAGGGGCTCCTTGCCCTACAGAGGTTATTGTCTGCAATTGAGCTCATTGTAGTGATATGACATGTGTAGGGAGCCAAAGTAACCTCAGTCTAATCAGAACATGAGTAACTAAACAAATGCACTGATTGATTGATTGGGGGCTTTTAGCGAAAAAGTGACAAAAGCCATAGAGCGCCAAAAACAGTAGGCATGTGGAGAAATCAATATTAGAGTAAAATTAAATTTAATGCTATGAATATTGAGGTCACGCAAACATTATCGACTCAACATTACAAAATCCCTCTTCCTCTGCAGAAGTCCTTGAAAGGGTACCACACAACTTTTAAAAAAAAGAAGAGAAAAAGGGTCAAACCCCGACCCGGGCCCGGCGGGCCTGGTGTTAACCCAATCCACATCGACTAATGCCAAGTTCGCGTTCGGTGGGTGAACTGAACCTTACTATAGCTTGTACTAGCCTGATCAAAACCTAGTTGTTCCAGGATCCAGGAATTTCCGGTTTTATTCAGGCAGGATAATGGCAGATCCATCCCGGAACCTACTGGGAGAGGCCGACCTCGAATTTCTCTTGATCCGGCCTGATTAAAACCAGATCCGGGATGATCAAGTTTGATCCACAGCTGTCATACGGGAAAGTAAAATAATGACATTAAGAACAAAACATTGTGAATCTTGTAAAATGAAATACTAAGAAGTACAAAATTTACAACTTACCAGTGAAGCCAGTGTCCTGGAGGAAATTAAAAACAGTCTCGAACTGAACGAGTGGCTCATCACCCAGCAATAGGGCTTGGTGAGGGGGTATGAAGAGCTTGTAAAACCTGCTAAAATAACACTGACGTTGACTTTCAAAAAGAGGACATGAGATGAGGACATGGACAACAGAGGGCTGCTCACGACAGTGCGTGCACTTAGGAGGCTCCCCTCCTGGGAGTAAAAACCTGTGAGTGACATAAGTCTGCCCTATGCTCAATCTGCGTCGCAGGGTCTCCTGCATTACGTTTTTCAGAGAGTACCCCTGCCATTCAGTATCCCTTTCGACAAGGTGGAGCTTATTATTTTCCTGTCTATTGCGAAACTCCTGCCGCTCGGAGTTTATACAGTTTCGCGGGACCCGAATCAGGTCCTGGGCAGCAATATCAAACGGTGTGATGTCGTTGTCCATTGCTTTGGCTGCTGCGCTGTCAGCACACTTGTTTCCCGGTATCCCGTCGTGGCAGGTTACCCAGCAGAATATCAACCTGTATTTTTGTTTGTGCTTTGTGATGCAAGATACCGCGCCCTGTGAGCAAGGGAGTTTTTTGTTTTATGTGGCCTGCATATTGTCCGCATAGCCATAAAAGAGTCTGTGTAGATGGTTGATGAGACGATGTTGTGCTGCAAAATGTAATTCAGTGTGACAATATTCCCGTAAAGCTATGCACTAAAAACGGACACGTACTGGTTAAAACGGATTGCCCTGGTGCATCTGAAAGTCACCATGGCACTCAGTACACCTGTGCTGGCTTCGGATCCATCTGTATAGAAACCTGTGTGCTCTCCCAAACTTTATCTCAGATGTTCGAACTCCTGTTGAAATACGACTGTGTTGGTATCATTTTTCTTGTATCTTGCTAAGGAACTGTTAGACCTTGGGGGTGATGTCCATGGAGGTAAAAGTCTAGTGGATCTGATACCTGACCGTTGAAACCACAAAAATGGTACTGTTGAAAATGTTGTGAGATACGCATAGAAAGTAGAGGAACAACTGAAGGCTTGTTCAAGGAGAGCTTTTGAAAACGTGTGCCCCAAACACTCGAACGAGCAGCGTGTCGTGGGTAGCTTCTCACCCCGAGTGCATAACGTATAGAAAGATAGGCTTGTCGTCTTTTCAAGACCACTCATTGCTTTCAACATATAAGCTTTCCTTTGGCGAGGTGCGGAAAGCACCAAGCACCAGTCGTAGTCTGTGATGATGTACGGGGTCTATGCGTTTTAAGACAGAACGACGTGCTGACCCATAAACTATACACCCGTAATCCAGTCTAGACCGAACCACAGCGGTATAACTCCGGTGTAAAGTCTCCTGATCTGCTCCCCAAGACTTGTGAGATAAAACTTTTAACAGATTTAATGATTTGGTGCTTTTCACCTTCATGTTGTTGATGTGAGATTAGAATGATTTTAAGCGCGGTTTCCACTGTCATGCAGGACTGCTCACAAGCTCTTGTTGGCTTAGGCGAGTCCTCGCATTGTAATCATTTGAATGAAGTGAATAAAATACTAATAATAATCTTACTTATTATTATTGTAATTCAATAACACATTTTCTGGACTACCTGTACATGAGGTGCTCCTGTCAGAGTACAGCACCTCTCGCAGTTCATTGGAAAAATCCTGCTAGAAAAAGAGCATATCGGGACTCGTATGGTCTGTTTGTGCTACCGAGGGCTGATATAGACCATTTTCAAATGACAGCAGAATGCACCGTCAGATTGACATCAGGTGCATCTTTCAAAAGTGATATTGCAGGCATATTTAAGAATCTTCATAACGTCAAAGTACATGACTAATATAACGATTCACTTCTGAAGTACTGATTCCCTGCAATAAAACTAAATAATGTTTTAATAAAGCAGAAAATGAAGTAACTGAAGTGGTGGTTAACCCTCCCACCTCCACCACCATCGCCACCCATCGGTTTGGTGCCTTTTACCGTGTATTCACATGAGCGTGTTTTCTGACGGCGCAGCGACTGAAGGAGCGAGAGGGTAAATGATAAGGCGCTGAGGCCACGCCTCTCTGGAATGCCTACACCGATAGTGTTCCAATGTGCTGTCAGCTTAGCTGCCGGGGATAATGTTCGCGCTGCGGTTCAAACCAGCTCCGGTGGCGCAGCGGTAACGCGTGCGCTTGGAGACTGGGAGGCCCGCGGTTCGAATCCGCGGGCCGGCTGTGCCGTCTGGGGTTTTTCCTGGGTTTCCCTCAGATGTGTAATAGGCGTATGCCGGCACAGTTCCCCTGAAGTCGGCCCATGGACGCAGCTATCCTCCCCCCGAGCGGATTCCGCTCGGTCTTCCACTTCACCCTTTCCTCTCCTCCTCTCCACCACCTTTCCCTTCCCGAGAAACATGCCGCCTAATCAGGCAGGCAGACCTCTCGGGTTCCTCCCAACGACACTCCTCCTCCTCGCTGCGGTTCAAGGTTGCAGCATTAATTTTATGTGCACGGCGCTTGGTGCGCAATGGACGAAAGAAAGCGAAAATTGGTGGCTCTTGCTGTTCTCATTGACGATAGTGAATGCTGCCATGAAAAGAAGTGGTTAAGGAAGATATGGACGAAAGAATGGGTGTTCAGGAAAGAGCACGGTCTGCAAAATAGCCTTCTACGGGAGCTACGAGACGAGAACCCATTGGCCTACCGCAAGGTTTTGAGAATGGATGCGGCCGCTTTTGAATATGCGGTGTGTGTGAACAATGGTGTGTGTGTGCGTGGTAGTTCTGCCGCACGTTCTGCTAAAGCAAGAGACCTTGTCCTCTTTCTGCAGAAGGCAGGTCTTGCTCCAAGACCCATCTAACAGGTTGCTCTCCCCGACGAACGCATGCACCCTCTACGCACCTCTATCCTCCATCCGGCTTGCTTCTTTTCTTGCTAAACTCGTGACGACGCCCACTTCTGTGTGGAAAACAACTGCGAGCCGATCCTGCCATAACCCCCCTCCCTTGTGTCGAATATGTGTATATTCCAGAGTCTGCTAATAAATATATCAGTTTAGAGCTAGCAGTCGCATTGTAGATGTCTCATCCTGTCCTTGGCTGCTTGTGTTTCACTATGGCCATGCTTGCTATTGCAAAAGTAGAAAACAAAAAAAGACAATAGAAAAACATGAAAAGAGCGACCTAAAAAGCTGCCTGTTCTAGTGCTCACATGGAGGCAATGCAATGAGGTAACATGTTACATTCATGAACTGTGCATAGTAGTACATATAACAACGGCAACCGATTATTCAGATTTTTCTTGAAGTACTTTGTTTTTTTTTAGCTTTGTTTGCACAGTCTATTATTGGAGCTTTATGTGATTCCAGCTTTATGTGATTCAAACTATCCGCGTGGTTCTTTCTGACGGACGGAGCTGCCGAGCGCAGTGATGTTGCACAAGGCTCTTTGATATCTCGCCAAAAATAAGATAAGAACGAGCGCGCTTCCTAGATTGTGCTGTACGATAAGCCCCGCCCGCAACTGAATGGTTGGATGATTGGGTGATTACGCTGATACCTCCTTCTCCTCCTTCAGTCGCTGCGCAGTCAGAAAAGGCACTTGTGTGAATACACGGTTACCTTCATGTTGTTGATGTGAGATTAGAACGTGAGCTTCTTGTCAAAAGTAAGCCCAAAAAGTTTGTGTTCCGATTGCACAATAAGAGGTTGACCATATATATTCAGAGACTGCTCCGGAAACAGCCCTCTTACCCGTGAAAAAGGCACACAAACCGCTTTATCTGGTGAAAACTTAAAACCATCAACCGATCACCTAGTTAGTCTATTGATTGCAAGCTGCAGCTGTATCCAGTGATAGTCTGTCACTAGTGTCTGATAGTGATTGTGTCACAGAATTCATCTTAAGAATGAATAGGGTAACACTCAGTACAGGTCCCTGAGGAACACCATTTCCTGTATGAAAGGACGCGAGAAGGTAGTTCCCAGTCGCACTCTAAACATTCTTCCGCGAAGGAAATCTAGAATACATTTGAAAAGTTTGATCACGTATTCCGCAAGAGTGAAGGTCTCGTAAGATGCCGTACCGCCATGCGAGTCATTCTCAAGGTCGGATAATACGGACACGCAGTGCTGTCTTCGTACCAAGGCTTCATGTATGGTGGTTTCTGAGCGGACAAGATGATCAGACTTGACTTCTCGTATCCACTTCAGTTCTAGCTCGACTTCCAGTTGTCAACCCGGTCAAAGATGACTTCTGGTTTTCCATTTCCCGTCTGTGCTTGACTTTCAGGATCCACTTCCGGTAAAACTCGACTTCCGGTTATCCACTTCCCGTTTGTGCTTCACTCTCGGGTACTCACTGCCGGTCTAAACCCGCTTGTCCACTTTCCGTCCATACTTGACGTGGGGTTGTCCATTTCAGGTCTAACCGGACTTCTGGTTGTCTCCTGCCTGTCTATAATTGACTCTCAGGTATCCACTTCTAGTCCAAGCTGACTTCCGGTTGTTAACTTTAAGTGTAACCTGATTTCTTGTTCTCAAATTCAGGCCTAACCTTGCTTCCGGTTGTCCACTTCCCGTCTATACTTGACTTGTGGTTGTCCGTCTAAACCCGACTTCCGGCTGTCCAATGCTGCAAACCCGAATTCCAGTTATCTACTCGCGGTCCAACCTGGCCTGCAGTTGTCTACATCCCATCTAGCTCGACTTCCGGTTGTCCACTTCCTGTCTATACTTGACTTGTGGTTGTCAACAATCAACTTTCTTGCTTTAATTGCCTTTAATTACCTTTAGTTACTCTTACCGCTTACTCCTCATTACCTCCCACTACTTCACTTTCAAATCATTTACCCCCATTTACATTTACCCTCTTAGTGCCCTTTACTGTCCTGTTATACAGCTTCCTCAATGAGGCTTCACCATCTCATATACGAGGACACACACACATACATATATACCAACCATTTTTGACACTCCAAATGCTAACGCATTAAAAATTGGGCACGTTCGGGTAATGAAGTCATCAAATCACTGTTCCAACGCGTGCACTTTTTGATATGTGTTATTTTGATGTCGCACGTGAAGAAATTGTGGTGTACTGCATAGCGGTGAAACATGGAACTGTGGTGTCACCAAAGTCGGTGAGGAGCTTTGTAAAAAAAAATCACTTTAACAAAACGGGAAATACTCATCCGCAATTCTGCGACGTTCTGCTCGGCTCTTCTACGGTGTTGCGTCGAACGTTTCACCCATTATAATGACTGTATCCCTCAGTTTTTGAAACTGTCATTTCCTGTAGAGATTTACGGCATGGCATATTATTTCTGATATCACCGTTGTGTTGCAGTTGTACTCACAGTTGTCACATTCTGATCTCGCCCTTTGGCCCGAAATCTAATTAAAAGTGCACAATGAATTTTATGCAGTTAGTCATCTTGTTTTCGCATATCTTCAAGAGGATGTCAGCCTGGTCGTAGAACTCGACTGCAAAAACCTTCTCTCATTACTTTTAATTAAAAAAGACACCCAATAAAGAACATCCTGTATTTATTATATTAGTATTTTAGAGTGTTTACTGTAATTTACCAGATATGGCAAAAGATATACCGTTTTCTCCATCGTAAGAAAACATGCGGATACGGTCGCATTTCTCGACAATACAGCAACACTACACCAGATATCTCGTAGTTTTTCTGATTATGGAATTCGTCCTGTATTGTGCACGCAGGCTCAATTCCATGGTTAAAATATTTACATGTATAGTCTGTACCCCATTTTCTGTTGGGGGATCAAAAACATTGATTATCTGTTTTGCCCAGTGCTGCGCAGCATGGGCAATCTGCGTGTTCTCTCTGAGACTATCTCCGTAAGAACATCGATATTAGCTAAGTCATCTTAAAATTAAGATTGCCACTATACTGCTGCATATCACGTTTGCCCATGCGCTGTGAATGGGTGGATGAATAGTTGCTACAATATGTACGCACGAACCCTCACCACCTACTTCACCGACCAGAAAGCACACCTCGCCATTCGTTGTGGATGGCCAACTCTTCAGCGGATGCGTCCGCACGTTCCTTCGCCGCTCACGTTGCAATGCTACTTTCCAGGCGCACTTTGCAGCTACCTCCCATGACGAATGCCACTCCTGCAACTGTACACTGCAATCAGCGGGGCACGAACGACTTCACGGTGTTCTCGTTGCACTGCGACAGTGGTATTTCGCTCGTTTCCCTGTGCTATGGGACGAGCAATCTCGACCTCGTTGGCCCGTAGGCTGGTACATGGATCGGCCACGTCCATTGCGACGGTGGTATCCCTGCGATGATTTCAAATTTTCCAATTTTATTCAAATTCAAGTTCCGATCTTAAACACATGTATTTACATTGCGTTAGATGTGAGGAGGGTGGGGGAAAAAGCTGTGCAGAACAGCTTGACAAGCCCCATGCTCCCCACAACTGTTGGCAGCATCAGCGGCATACAACTTATATATAGAAATATGCAAACTGTAATTGATACACACAAAAAATGCGCAGGTGAGCCAACTTAACAGTAACTACCCGAAACCACTTTTATATACATCGATATACACACGAACATAATGTATATATAAACACACGCACATATATCGAGAGTGTTTCACCTAAGGTGATAAAAAATTATAACTGTCGTCGTACTCGCCGGAAGATTGTCGGACTTTCGACATTTACTCCCTGAAAACGTTTGCCATAATTCAGGAAGGCTTCGGACAATTTTCAATTGAGGTCGATTTATTTTTCTACAATTGAACTTTAAAAAATGCCAAGCGAACCTCACTTTATTTTTACATAAATGTGATGTCCTCCACGGATAACCTCAGACCCAGCAAAAACTATGCACAGTATCCCAACAGAAATAGTCTAAAAAATTAGCACAAATTACGCTTTAGCCCCGTCTGCTTTATTTTCGCAGAGAAGCGCGCGCGAAATGTGCGTCTAGACGAGAAAGTGTCCCCGCCTTCATTTGTCTTTGCTTCTTTGTGATAAGACGGTTGTTTTGTTTTCTTTATGATAAGTCGGTTGTCATCAGCATCCAGCTCAACGCGGAGCAGAAAAAGGGAAAACAAGAGGCGGGAACACTTCCTCCTTTCCCCGCAAATACCGTGCGCTCTTGTTCGCGACAATCAAGCAGGCGGGCTAAAGCCGAATATTTACTTATTTTTTAGACCATTTCTGTCGCGATACCGCGGATAGCTTCGGTTGGGAGAGGTTCGTGGAGGACTTTATATTTCTGTAAAAAAAAGTGAGGTTCGCTTGGCAATTCTCAAAGTTCAATTGAAAGAAATAAATTTCCCGCATTTAAAAATTGTCCAATGCCTTCCTCAATGGTGGCAAAAGTTTCCAGAAGGTAGTTGCCGAAAGTCCGACAATCCTCCGGCGAGTACGCAGAGAGAATTTTTTATCACCTTAGGTGAAACACCCTGTATATGCATATACGTACACATGAGGGGTGTTCAAGTCAAACCGGTACTTTCACTCGCCTCAGTGTCCAAGTGGCTCGCGCTACTTCTTTTTCGTGATTTTCACACGCGACAGGCCTCCGCGTTCACCACGTGGTGGTCCAAAGTTTGTGCAAAACATAAGACACGTGCTGGACAAGATGGCCGACAACGCGGTGAGCGCACACGTCGAACAGCGAATTGTCATGAAGTTTCTCGTGAATGAAGGCCTAATGTCATCTGAAATTCGCAGAAGACTTCAGGCTCATTATGGCCACGATATACTTAGCCGCAGCCACGGAGTAAGAAGACTAGGAGAAAACACTGCCCATAGAAGCAAGCGCCGGCGCGCGACATAGAGAGTGTCAGAAAAAAAGTGTCAGAGTGTCAGAGAAAAAGGGCAGTTGCTGACTTTACGCGACAGATGGCACGGCGGCGCTGTCTTCCATTTTGCGCTTTTGCATGGAAAGCTATGGGGAAAGCAGTGATTTTCGGGAGCCGTACGGCAGCCTCTACGGACGAAGGCAAACTAATGAACGTGAACGATGTTTGTCTTGGCAATAAAGGTCACGCTTGTCAACTACATAGCGCTTCTTGTTTAGCGAAATCAACGGAAAACAATTTCATTCTTTCGTCTCTCGGTTCTCTTGAGCAGACGACGCGAGCACGATGATCGCCGAAAGCGTTTCATCTTCTTTTCTAGCGTTTAATTCACTTGTTTAATCACGGACGGGGAAACTTTCGCCAGACTTTCGCGCTGATTTTAATGTGTCGCTTGCGTTCATTTTTCTCGCAGTGCCTGCCTCGGGCCCCGTGCTTTTCTCCTTTTCTGTAAAGTTGTAAGTTTGCTTCAAAACTACAAAAACTAAACTACGGGAGATGCACTGTTACCGGCTCTGACTGCCTTCGAAGGTGCCTAGTTCAGGACACGGTGGTTTAGGATGGGGCGCAGATGTTTTGTTCCCAATTGCAACAGCGGGTACATGCAAGTCATGCATTGCGAAGGTGTTTAGCTTTAGGGCTCCTAGGAATGCACAACGTTTACGAGAGTGGGCTAAGGCCATTCCTAGAAGGGATCGGCAACTTACATCAGCCGACTATGTTTGCGAGAAACACTTCGCAGAGGACATGATAAAACGGGGACGGTACTATGGTGAACTCGGAGGCGAAGTTATCCTTGACAAGCCGAAGAGGCCAGTGTTACTCCCAGAAGCAGTGTCTTGTATCTTCCCAGGATGTCCACCTGACTTGTCTTACATGACCAAGAGAAAACCCCCGAAAGACCGGCCATGTGACGTTGCAAGCTTCAGCAAGCGAACAAAACTAAAAAATCCTGATGACCAGCCCGACGACATTTGCAATGCTGACTGCAGCATACAAGTTACTGCCCAGGTGGCTTCCTCAGTGCGTGAGATTCCCAAGCCTGTGGAATATACTTTGCCTCTGCATAGAAATGAAAGCAACGCTGGGCCCCATGTGTCGGACGCCAGAGAAAGCAACATTTTGATTTATCCTGCCTCTGATATGCTTTCGCTAATTTGTAGCCTATCAAATAAGGCATGCTTGTTTCATGAACTCACGAAAGCAATGGAGGTCACGTTGCCCAGCGAAGCATGGTGTCGTCAGGACATTTGCACGGATGGAGTTGAAAGCCTTTGTTTTCTTGAATTGAGAAAGGCCTCGGCAACGTCGCCAGTGTTTGTAAACAAGAGCTTGGAACTGACGATAAGTCAAGGAAGCTTGAAATTGAACCAATATGTACTGGAGCGCGAGGTCAGCAGCACGACTCTAAATGATCACGGCCAGATTCAGGAGATGCCAAACATCACCGGCATACTTTACGCTTTTCACAACATGTCTGTGTGTTCTGGTGGTCCTTCACGGGAAGCATTTCCTGGCATTCAACTGGAATGTGCGTCCATTGACAAGACTGGATTTTGGCGGCACAAGAGGTGCCCTTTCATTCTTGACGTTGCGGAAACACAGTGTTCGTCCTGCAAAGGACTGAATAACACGCTACGCGTCCACAATGCACGCAAGGGCCAACGAAGCAATCAAGTCCTCGTAAGATTTCCGCTAAGTCCTTCGAACCGACAAAAAATAATGGCTTTGCGAAGTCAGCGCATTGCCTGCTTACGATCAAAGAAGAGGCTGCAGAAGAAGAAATGATGATCTGGAAGCTGAGATTATCAAGTGCAAAGAGGTAGTAAAATCCTTGAGAGACAGTGATGTGCGCGACTTGGCAGAAAAAGCTAACCTTCCTGACACATATCGCCTCCTGCTGGCACAGTGCGTAGAGGCTGCCAAAGCTACTTCAAAACAGGGAAGACGTTATTCGAACAACTGACTGCTACTTTGCCTTTTACTGCACATTCGTTCCCCATCTGGGTACAGATTTCTCTGTGAGAATGCCATACTTCCCTTGCCCACCATTAGGACAATTCGGAGGTACATTTCCAGGGTAGGAATGAAATGCGGGTTTGATGCCGATTTTTTTACGGCCTTGAAGAAAAAGCTGGCAACGAAATCGGACTTCCAAAGGCATGTTATGCTACTTTTTGACGAAATCCAGGTGAGAGAACGAAAATGTGTCAACTCCAAAACTCTCACATACACTGGCCTCGTCGACTACGGAGAAAGCGCTTCCGAAACATCAGAGCTCGCTAACCACGGACTTGTCTTCATGTTTTGTCCTTTCGGTGAAAATTACGCGCAACCAGTCGGAGTGTTTGCCTCAAGAGGGCCAACCAAAGGGACAGTTCTCAGTCAGTTAGTGCTACAAGCAATAGTACAGCTAGAAAACGTAGGTGCAATAGTGGACGGCATCGTATGTGACGGGGCCAGCACTAACAGAAAAATGTGGACCGAACTGGGCATAAGTGGAAGACTTGGTGCAACAAAATACTTTTTTGAGCAACCAATGAATGCACAGAGGAAGGTGTATGTTTTTTCCGACGTTCCACATCTTTTTAAGTGCATTAGAAACAGGCTACTGAAACAGCGTCTTCTGAAAGTGAGTGGGCAGTGGGTGCAGTGGTCATTTTATGCCGCTGTGTATAAAGAAGACTGCGAAAATGCTGGTGGCCTGAAAGTATGCCCGAAAATAACGCACCACCATATATATCCATCAAATATGGATCTAATGCGCGTCAAACTGGCAACACAAGTTTTCAGCCGCTCCATGGCAGCCGGTATGAAATACTATACTGAGAGGAAGGTTTTAAACGAGTTCAACACTATGGGGACCATATCATTCACACAAATAATGAACGATCTGTTCGATGCTATGAACAGGCGGTACAAAGGAGAAGGAGTGCGCAGTGGTAGCCGTGACCTTTCGGTCATTAGAGAGTCAGTGCAATGGCTTGATGATTGGGAGCGTGATCTCCATTCTGGGATCATAACCAAGGACATGTTCCTTACTCCGTCAACAGCAGAAGGCATCCGGGTAACAATGCTGTCTACGCTACACTTGACAGAGCACCTTCTGAATGAATGTAGTTACGCATATGTTCTGACAGCCAAATTTAACCAAGACCCCCTTGAATGGTTCTTCGGAAAACCCGACAAGCTGCTTGCGAAAATGACCATCCTGACATGCCGACATTCCTCCAGCTCTATCGCATGCTCGCACTGTTTGCTTGCTCAAACCACCAAAGTTCGGAAATTGTGAGGTACGAGAGGAGGGACCAATGCTAGATTTTTCTGCATTCCGCGAAATCTTTAAAAATGCTGATCATGAAGACAATCACGTGGTAGAGCTGAAAAGAAAGATGGAAGGCCTGATTGAAACAGAAGAGTGGGAATGTGATGACATTGTGCAAAATGACCATAATGATGTCGAAGTTGTTGATGCTGTGTTGTATTACGTCACAGGGTTCATCAGCAGAAGAATGAAAAAAATGTTCCCATGTGAAAAATGCAGGCAACCCCTCTCTGTGGAAACAACAACCATGAGGGAGGCATTCCTCACACTTTGCAAGACGCGTGGATCGCTCATCCACCCGGCCACGCAGCTCTACAAAATACTCCGTTGCGAAGAAGACTTTTTCTCGAAAAACATGGACCACTGGGACGTGTTTTGGGGCACCATAGACCATGTTCTAGATAACCTGACTATCACATTTCCGTGCGGCGAGCACAAGAATGACGCCATTGCTCGGATTTTACATTATTACGTAGCAATTCGCATGCGACAGCGCTGCATAGGAGAAACACGTGACAAGGAAAAGGCGTCCAAGGAAAAGAAAAAGCTCGCTAGGCTGTGTAAAGACTAAAGACTGACGGGTTTGACAATCTATAAGACAAATGTTGTACATATGTGTATTATTTGTAACGTCAAGGGATGGGTTGGTGAGCGCAAAAAATAATATAAAATACTCAAACGGTTGTCCGCTGAACTAAGTGGTCATTTTGTAAACTTCGTATGCATGTTGTGATTTGAAAAACAATGATCCCTTTGCACTTTGTCACTGAACTTTAAATTGGAGCGTTTCAATTGACAGAGAAAAAAATCGTGTCTTTTGCTACCAAGATTATGTACCATTCGTTCAATCTTCTTACATGAATGGCAGTCCGGGCTTCCTACCAACAAAGAAGAGAACAAACCGAAGGATACAGAGGTGTCAAGTGCCGCAAAACGCGTCATCAGGGAGGGTAATCCCGCTTTGCATGCTTCTTCATACTGTAACTGAAATTAGCAGCATAAGCGTCCGCCTTCCAATCTAATTGTAAATAGGTAAAACGCGAAATCGGATTCACGAGGGAGGTGGTCAGAACTAGATTTAAACTGTTAGGTGCATCTAAGTTTAATGGCGAACTTTCGTGCGCAATCTGCACATTGGCCTAACTGAACTGGGCTGAACGGTCCACGACATCACACAACGGCAACTGAGCAGCCCGCAAATGCAAAGCGCTGATCCATTATGACCGAGCAAGGGCAGAGCGAAGCTATAGCGAAGCGCGAGACAAGCGACGGTATCACGTGACCGCATGCTTCACAAAATTTGTGTCCTCGTGCAACAGACAGATGGCACTGTTGGCTGGGGCGCGGAGCACGCGCTCCTCGTACATTCTCTGGTCGCGGGAGAGAGTGAAGTTTCATCTCCTAGTCTTCTTACTCTGTGGCCGCAGCAAAGCGTTTGAGTGGTGCAAATGGTTCCGAGACGACCGTACCTCAGTGCAGGACGATCCCACCCGGGGCGGCTCAGAGCCTTGTGGAGCCAAGGACCGACTGATAGCATCTCTCGACCTGGCTCGAAAGACGGTCCTTTCTGTGGGAACGTTGAACACTATCATTCATGAACACCTCCAGTTTCGGACAGTTAGTGCCCGTTGGGTCCCGAGGCAGCTTTCCGTGTTTGACCAGCACAGATGACTGGAAATCTCCCAAGAGCTAAGGTACCGTTTCGACACTGAAGAACAGCCGTTCCTTGATCGGATCATCACGTGCGATGAAACGTGGGTGCACCATTTCCCTCCTGAGTCTAAACGCGCGTCGAAACAGTGGAAGCATCCGGGCTCGCCAGCTCCCATGAAGATCCGTAGCACCCCGTCTGCGGGTAAGGTCATGACCACGATTTTCTGGGACAAGGCTGGCGTTGCTCATGTTGAATTTCTGCCCAGTGGTACCACCATCAATAGTGCATATTACTGCCAGGTTCTCAGGGATGTGCATAAGGCGCTGAAGCAAAAGCGGCCGGGCCTCATCACCAAAGGAGTCCTCCTCCTACAGGAAAATGCACGCCCGCATACAGCGCATCTCACGACACGTACCTTACCGGAACTTGGCTGGGAGTTGCTGCCACATCCCCCTTACAGTCCAGACCTCGCCCCCAGCGATTTCCATCTCTTCGGGCCACTGAAGGGGTTCCTTGGGGGCCGCCACTTCATCTGCGACGACAAGGCCAAGAATGCAGTCTAATCATGGCTGCTACGCGCCGGTAAGGGTGTCTACGCTGCTGCCATCAAGCCCTTGTGAAACTCTGGGACAAATGCATTAGTGCAGTCTCGCGCCTTCACTCATCCTTATCGCGTTCCTATGAATTTCGTATTTGTACGACAGTAAGAGTAGATCTTCATAAAGCAAGGTGTACTGGATAACATTCAATTTCTGAAACAATTCGGAAGTATGAGAATTATATGATAAATTTGCCAGGGCGCGCAAAGCATTTTTCTGCAATGTTACTAGCTGTTTACTAGAACTTTTGGTGCTAGTACCCCAGGCTACGTGAAACCTCAAGTGTGACTCGAGGAGACTCTTATACAGTAACAGCGTTTGTGGAACTAGCAAAAAATAACATTTCCTCAATAAACCCAAGGCCTTACTTAGTTTTGTTCGTGAATGATCAGTATGGCTATCGCATAGCATGTGTTCACTAGAAACACTCCAAGTGTTTTTGCCTCTCTCGAGATAGTAATCTCAATATTATTTAGGCGCAAGGCACCTAGCTTAGCACATACAGCCCGTTTAGGTCGAAACAGAATAGCATCAGTGTTAGTACAATTTATTTCCAGAGAATTAGCAGAGAGTTATGTAACTCACTTAACACACTGTTGGCTGCCGTTACAGTATCAGCTACGTCTGTCCCTGGCAGAAAGAAGCTTGTGTCATTAGTGTAAATAACATAATCAAGTGTATTATCCATAGTTACTAGGTCATTTCCCTATATATTAAATAATAGCGGGCCTAAAATGCTGCTTTGAGGCACGCCATGTTTTATACTTTGCAACGATGACACCCCTCTTTCAATTTGTACTCCTCGATAACGGTGGCTGAGATAATTTCTTATTAAATTCAGGCCTCTAATTCCATAGCAAAGTAATTTTTGCATTAGGGCAGTCATTTTGGACGGACATTCACACATCATTTCCCATGGTTTGACTCGCAAAGGGGACGTTTTTCTTGTGCAAGGTGTGAGATCGAGCAGCCACTGACGCAAAGTTGAGACTCACAAAGTAAATCATCGAGGCCATTCGAGTTTTTACTCGATGTGAGCTGCAGATAACATTTTCACTGCACAGTGTTTTTTCACTTGAAAGATGAAAGTCACTGAAACTGTTAGCCAGCTGTAGGACTCGAACCCACGTATTCTGGATTACCGGTCCAGGGCTCTACCAATTGAGCGAAGCTAACACGCCTTCTCAGCGACTTCCAAGGGTGCGTCATTGTACGTGTTTGTCCTTTCTATGTTGTTCAGCCTCAGAACATCAGTTCTATTTTGTTCAACAGTTGCCGCTTGCGTCGATCCCGTCGTATGTAGGTGTGTATGTGTGAGCAAAACTGTAAGAGTGAAAGGAGGATGAGTGAGAGAGAGTGACTGGTTTGTCCCTTCAGATGACGCACCCTTGGAAGTCGCTGAGAAGGCGTGTTAGCTTAGCTCAATTGGTAGAGCCCTGGACCGGTAATCCAGAAGATGGGAGTTCGAGTCCTACAGCTGGTTAACCTTTTCAGTGACTTTCATCTTTCATCGTTCATTTCTTAGGCAATTTGAGGCTTTGTATGTGTTTGTCCTTTCTATGTTGTTCCAGCCTCAGAACATCAGTTCTCTCTTATTCACTTGTTTTTCACACTCCTACACACATTTTTTTACAGCTATGTTAGAGTAAGACGGGTGAATCTTCATATCGATATACACCCAGGTCACACTCATATTACACCCCTTCGAGGCCGATCTTCTCATAGATGGGTGTGAATTGGGTGCACATCTACGTTCCTGTGTTAAGGGTGTACTAGAGAGAAAGACTCCTGGAGCGATTAAAGGAAGTGCATACGAGTACATATGCTTTGCAAACAAGTTGTTCTAAAGTATAATTATGTGCGTGTTGAATAGCCAAAGCATTAGTCATCTCATAACAAAGTGATAAAAGAAACTAGTGAGAAATGGAAAACCACAAGCACTGTTGCATGACCATGTTCACAATGGGCAATGATGCGTTTCACTTTCCGTACCGCGGACCGACTATGCTCAATGAGTCGTTTGCAGTGTGTACAATTGATGTAGGCCATGGCAAGTACAGATGAACTTTGCAGAGTGTGCAATGATTTCTTTTGTGAACAAGACAAACCTCATATATTTCCTTGTAATTTCGGTCCTACTATTAATTGAGTTTAGGGTTTCTCGTATTTAGGAGTGCAGCTCTCTTCCGATCTTTAGTTGAAATCACACATTAGTTACGTGTCTTCAAAAATGTCTTAGCTCTTAAAAATTGTTGTCTTGACGTGCACACGAAAGCTACCTTTCGCAGACACTACGCTGTTGGCATACAAAACCCTTGTACAAAGTGCCTTGGAAACCATTTGGAAATGGTTCAGTTGAAGGCTGTTAGGTCTATCACTAAACAGTATGCTGAGGGTCAGCTTAGAGGATTCATAGTTTGTCGTCCCAGGATCCTCTTCACAAGACTGTGCATCATCTGAATATTGTGCCCTCTGTTCAGGTATCAACGTTTTTAAGTACAGCTTTTTGCCTTCTACAATTACTCATTCACTCTTTCTTATCTGATCGCTTGCAGTATGTCGTTACTAACAATGGGAATTCAAACATAGCTTCTGTCTTATCTGGTGTACCGCAAGGCTCCGTTCTCGGCCCCTTTTTCTTATCTATATCAACGACCTTCCTAACCTCTTCTCCTCTTCTGTTCGTCTCTACGCCGACGATTGTGTTATCTATCGAAAAGTAACTACGGCTTCTGACTCTGACTTATTACAAAAAGACCTCGATACGCTACTAACATGGTGCTCCACGTGGCACATGGAACTAAACCTCGGAAAGTGTAAGCACATGAGAATATGCCGCAACAACGAACCTTGTCATACATACATGATTAATAACACTGCATTGGAACGTGTTTCTACATATAAATATCTTGGCATTTTCATATCTTCTAACCTATCCTGGAAACCACACATCGAGTATATAACCAAAAACGCCACATGCACTCTAGGGTACATCCGCCGTAATTACAGCCTTGGTCCACTAAATCTAAAGCTCATGTTATACCGAACCCTCGTGCTTCCGAAGCTCGAATATGCTGCTTCTGTGTGGGACCCGGGACAGGCGACACTCATTGCTCAAGTGGAAAGTGTACAAAACCGCGCAGCACGGTTCATTCTCGGTAATTATGCCAGGACAGCCAGTGTTACCTCCATGAAAGCTAGTCTTAACCTATCTCATCTCTCAGTTCGACGCAATGTTACTCGTCTTTGTCTATTTCACAAAATTTTTTATCATAACGATATCCTCCGACACTCTTTAATTTCTTGTCCGTCACATATCTCTTCACGGCTGGACAATGTACAGAAGGTTGGCATTCCCTTTTGCACTACTAACGTATACTTTCAGTGATTTCTGCCCAAAACCTCACTCGAGTGGAACCGCCTTCCCGGCTCTATTTCATCCATTACTGCCCCTTCATTATTTAAGAATGCTCTTTGTAATCATCTGAACGCCACATAGTGATTATTTTTTTCCTTTTTTTGTCTAATTTTTCATTGTTTTGTGTCTTCTGTATGCATCCTCTTATATTTGAACTTATTGTTACATACGCCCCTCCCCTCTGTAATGCTCAAAGCCCTGAGGGTATCATAAATAAATAAATAAAATAAATTACCAAACATGTTGGTGATGGAAACAGGGAACATACTTTGAACAATTCTTTACAGACTGCTTGTTCCTGCCATAGCCATGATATTGGCTGGAGTATGTATAAATAAGTTTGTAAAAGGCTGAACAAACAGGCCACACATGTTGTCATATTGTGGTTTGGGTATGGTGAATGGGGGCAAAATAAGTACTGTTTCCCAAATTTATGGGTTGAATCTCCCCCAGGACAGCTGCAGAAGTAGCACAGGAAACACAGAGAGCTTGAAAATGGAGAGAACGCACAGAAGTATGTGGACATTACATCCTGCTTCATCAATAGATCTCTTCCGGTTTGTAAACCATGACATCATACTGTTCAACAGCGCCACCAATTTGGTACAGTTGCGCTACGCTCAAATCTAGGAGCGACAAGGTGGCGCCTAAAACGAACGGTCTTGAGGTGATTACGGTGGTCTCTGAATGGGCACCCGACATTCGGAATGTCCCATGGATTCCAAAATTGTCAAAAGAGCTTTGAGGGCAGGCATTTGTGGGCGCGGTTTAGCTATAGCCCAAGCAATTTTAAAGAGAGATGCAGGAGTCCAGATTATTGAGGGATCCGAAAAATGGCAGTTTGGAAAGCTCGGTAGTGTGTGCAATGACGAAGAACATGCTCTGGGTCTTCTACAGCACTACAGTGACAGCATCCGAGGCCGTCAACTTGCCTCAGGTGGTAATGCCACTGAGCTGTAAATGCCCTATTGAGTCACAGTTCATAAGTCACAGTGCACCACCTCGGCGAGAAGTGTTTTGCGGCATCCAGAAACCAAGCTCTGGGTCAGCATTTCTTAGTATAGACGGAAGGAAAATGTCAGTTGTCCATTGAGAGGAAGACAATTTGTACAATCCATTGATCTGTGGGTCAACGAGATATGCTTTCTACATGACCAGTAACAGTCCTTTGCTTTCTTTCACTGTGATCTAATTAAACACCTCCCTCCTATGACGGAGTTCCCGGCACAGCATTACCACGGTCCCTTGATAGCGTCAAGGGACCGTGGCTTTACCTTGCTGAACCACTTTTCGCGGCACTTATCAAACAAAACATTAGCGGTTCTTCGTAGGCTGAGGCCGAGGAAAGCAGGAGACGTTTACATGATGTTTACGTGATTAACGTCGTGACAAATGGTTGACATAGCAGTTTTGCGGTACCTTTTATATGTTGCTCATCCTGGACATTTTTCGCTACCCGATTTCCTGTCCAAAACAGCTACGACCGCATCAATGTCACTTCACCCATGAATTCCTTCATGAGTTGCACGCGTGTTAGCACACCAAGTGGTTACACGTCTGAAAATTACCTGACGAAATCGGCAGAAGAAACATACGCTTTATTAGAGCTTGCAGTGATTATCCTTTTTATGCAGCACATCCGCAAGAGAATACGAACCATGCGGCTCATGTTGTGTCTGCTCAGCCAGGCATCCCATTCCAGAATCCTTTATTAATAGCGATCATCATGTTGCTTCTTACACTCGCGCGCTATCGGCTCTGCGCGACACCACATTTACCCCTCGCGACAAAAACAACTTTAACACACACAATAAACCCATTCAACAAAAACCGAAACGTTGAGGTCGCTTCCTCGTTCTTGAGCTACGTCTAAGCTGCACTTCCTGAGGAGGGACGTCCACCTTGTCCGTCTTCGTTTGCTAACTCGTTCCGCTCGTGGTGGCAGAGTTTTGAGCACGTTCGTCGTCAGCTTGCCTGGACTGGGCTGTGGCGGCCCCGGACCCACATCCGTTGTGATCCGGCCAACTGGGGTCTGAAGAAGTCTGATGAGGGGTTTCATCCGTAGGTACGTTCCAGTACATAGCCACTGATGTTCCATCCGATCCGGAAATGGGCCTTCGCAGTAGTTTTGGCAACGCTTCTTTCGGAACCTTAGAAAGCTTGCTGCTCTTCTAAATTCTGTTATCGTCTAGAAGGAACGAATTGTTGCTCCGTTTTTCGATGATCTTCCTCGGTTCGGAGTACTGGAGTTGACCTTTATAGATATGTCCAGGAAGCTTGACATGCACAAAGTCGCCTGGTTCGAAGTGTTGTTGCTTTGCGCTTCTTTTTTTATCAACGTAAGCTTTAGGACGGGCTTGCTTCTTCTCAATTCTTTCACGGAGGCGATTCATTTCCGATGCTGGCTCGGTCAAAAATTTTCGTGTTGGAAAACCCATGGTATTCCGTCGTGTTGTATGTCTCTTCCATGTAACAGAAAAGCTGGAGCTAGTCCCGTTGACGCGTGAGGTGTAGCACTATACACCCCCGATATATTCCAGTACGGCCTCTTTGATTGGACGGTTCTCTAACTGCGCCACTTGGACGAAACTTTTTAGTACCTTGTTGAACCTCTCGATCATGCCATTTCTTTGTGGATGGTAGACTGAGGAGCGTATGTGACGAATTCCTCGTTCTTGGAGAAAAGCACGAAACTCGTGGGAAATAAATTGGCAGCCGTTATCAGTCATAATTTCAACGGGGTGACCTTCCCTGCTGAAGATTTGGCGCAGAAACACGATAACAGTTGAAGTTGTGACTGTATTCGAAAAGCACATTTCGGGCCACCGGCTATGGTAGTCTATCAAGGTGATCATGTACCGGCAGCTCTGTGGGAACTTTTCAAAAGGACCAACAACGTCCGTGCTGACCTTTTCCCAAGGTCCCTCTGGAAGTTTCACAGAAGTGAGTGGAGCAGGTGCCGTCTTCCTGGACTTGTCCGCTGTTTGACATATGTCGCAGCCCCTGATAGCAGTTTCAACGTGGCGGTCCATCGCAGGCCGCCAGTACAGTTGACGCAAGCGCTGCTTTGTACGCACTATGCCCGGATGTACCTCATGCGCCAGGCCAAATACCCGTGACGCTAACGCAGGTGGCACAACAACCCTATCCCCGCGCAGCAGTGGTCCATCAACTTCTGACAGCTCCGTGCGAAGCTTGAAGAACGGCACAGCGTTGTCTGGAAGAGACGCTTTCCAAGGCCATTCTGTTCGTATGTGGAGCAGAACGTCCTGCATTACTGAGTCGGAAGTTGTCTCACGCTGGAGCTGCTCCTTTGAGATGCATTCTGTGACGATGCACACCACGTCGTCTTCGAAGGGCTCCTGTGCATGATGTGGAAGTGGCAGTCGCGACAAGGCGTCAGTAATTTCGTTATCGTTTCCTTTCTTGTAGACGACAGTGAAATTGTAACTGAGAAGCCGTGAAACCCATCGTGATATTCGTAGCGGTCGGTGTCTGGTGCCCTGAGTGTTTAACAACGTCTGAAGGGCTTGGTGATCAGTCTCTAATGTGAACGGACGACCCGAAAGGTATACATGCCAGTGTTAAACTGCCCAAATGCATGCGAGGGCGTCTCTTTCTCCAGCTGAGTATTTTCGTTCTTGGGGAGTTAACGCACGGGATGCGAATGATACGGTGCGGAAAATGCTGTCATCCCGCTGACGCAAAACAGCACCAAGCCCATAAGCGGAGGCGTCTATAGTGACGGTGACAGGTAATGCTGACTGGAACATGCTGAGGGCTGAACATGTGGAGATGAGTCTTTTAACCTTCTCAAAACTTGCTTGAGCTCGTGTATCCAGTGGAAAGCGTCTGCGCCTCGCAGCAGTTCACGCACAGGTTCCACCACATGTGCATAATTCTTTATGAATTTGGCGTAGTGGCCACTCATTCCCAGAAATGACCTCAGCGTACGTAAATCTGATGGTGCTGGGGCTTCTAAAATAGCTTTGACGTTGGTCTCGAGTGGAAACAGTTTTCCTTCCTTTACTGTGTGACCGATAAAAGAGAGTTCGTTGACGCCAAAAACGCACTTGTGATTTAACTGTAACCCAGCATCAGAGATCCGTTGCAAAACTGAACGTAGATTCTGTTCATGCTCTCCATTCTTCCCAAATATGATGATATCGTCCAGATAGTGTAACGCTCTTGTACATCCTTTCAGCACATTAGCTAAAAGCTTCTGAAATGCAGATGACGCGGAGGCCAGACGGAAGCACAATCTCTTGTACCGGAATAGCCCTTCGTGCGTTATAAACGCAGTGAGATCTCTGCTCTCTTCGGCTAGTAAGAGCTGGTAGTATGCTGCTGTTAAGTCCAACTTGGAAAATATATTTGCACCGGATAACTTGTGCAGCAGCTCTTCCATATTCGGCAATGGGTAGCAATCTGGCACGACAGCTTTGTTTGGCGCCCGCAGATCTACGCATAGCCTGATCCGACCATCCTTTTTCTTGGTCACGACAAGTGGCGATACCCACGGCGATGCATCAATAGGCTCAATGACGTCCATATCCAGCAGTTTCTTTAGTTCTTTAGACACATCGTCACGTATCTGTAGGGGTAGCATTCGAAGCTTAGTAGTTGTAAGGTGCACGTCTGTCCGTACTTTGACTTTGTGCTCGTAGCCTTTGGCTAGGCCCAGCTCCGGTGAAAACAGGTTCGCAAACTCGCACTTTGCTATTCGCTCGCTAGCACCGCTTGTAACTTCTGTCTCCAGGAACTGTAAGAGTGCCCCGTCAATGCGCAAGTCTAGCAGCAACTGCGTCGAGTCCCAACAGTGTCGTTCCATGATGTACGACGTAAAAGCGAAGGGTCGCGCTGCGTGTCTTGTACTTGACAGGTAGGATGACGCACCCTCTCAATGGGATCTCCTGCCTGGAATAGTCGTGAAGTTCGATTGACGCAGGCTGCAGGGTGAACGTCAGGGTGCAGGGTGCTGCTTTTTTGCACCTCGCCATACGGCTCCGGAATGCCCAATTTTCTGGCACTTAATTCTTTGTACCTGGCTTTGCATTCCTGCGAGTTGGCCAGATGGTACGCTGAACCACAACGAAAGCAAGTAGTTGCATTCTTCCCTTGAGCTTGGGGCTTGGGAGTTGCGGGCTTGCCAGCCGATCTCTTGAACGGCTTCTTGAACACTTTGTCAAACGCAGCTGTATTCTCCTGCAAGATCCGCTGGGCTTCCTTGCGACTCTGCTCACCATGACTCGCGATCTGTGTAGCCCTTTCCAAAGTAAGTGCTGATCCTTCCAGTAAAAGTCGCTCGCGTACTTGGGGCAGGAGGGCCTTGTCCACAAGTTGGTCCCGTAGCGTTTCGTCAAGCATAGTCCCGTAATTGCAGGGAATGGCGAGACCTCGAAGAGCAGTCACGTATTCCTTGATACCTTCGTCCGGCAGCTGAGAACGCTGACGGAATTTTCTGCGCTCCACCATAACGTTATAACCCTCGGCATACCGCTTTTCAAGTGTTGCCAAAGCTTCTTATGCACATTTACTGTGGCTGTGGTGGAGCCTCCGCTGCTTTGTTCCGACGGCACGGCAGCAACTGACAACGTGTAGAAAATTCTTTGTCCCTCTGTTCCAAGAGGATGAAGGAGCATTGCCTTTTGACGATCGGTCCTGTAGGATATTCCGTCGATGGCAAGCATATAATTATCGAACATCCGCCGCCATTGACTCCATGGAACGGGGGGCCTGCCCGGTGTTCAAGAAAGCCAGGTATCAGCCAGGTATCCCATTCCAGAATCCTTTATTCATAGCGATCATCATGGTGCTTCTTACACTCGCGCGCTATCGGCTCTGCGCGACGCCACGGCTCCGTCGTTACTCCATTTTCTCAGATAGCCTCGTTCCCAATGGTAGCTGAACGGCCGAACCGCTGTAGCGTTGTTTTCCTAGTATTCATACGTGGAGTTATTTACGCCTATAACTTAATTAAATTAATGAATAATTCACAGATACATGCTGAATACGACACAGAATTGCATAAAGACTCGTTATTCTGGAGTGTCACCCTCTTAAACACTGATTTTCTCACGTCTAACCATGCTTAACACTGGACTGCATAGACCCAATGTGATTTATTTTGACAGCGTGAATTTCAAAGGGATGGATTTTGAAGGGTGGATTTCTTAGCGTGGATTTCAAAAGTTTTATTATTAAGAGTGGGTAACAGGGTACACCCTGTTTAGCAGTGTCTTTCTTGTTGCAGTCTTTACCCGTCGCTAGTATCTTGTTGCCATCTTGTGTCAGCCGTTGGGTTTCGTAGCGATCTGCGGTGACGCTGGGATTATTCCTGACCGCTTAAGGAAATTTGTGTATACCCTTGGCCTGTGCTTTCTTTACGCACGCAGGGCCATCGCAGCTGTGGGTATCGCCTGGAGTAGAAATTCCTATAAAGCACGTCTCTTTGTGCTCCCTGAGCTGCTATGTGTGTGTGCTTTTTTCCTTATTTGTGACGTCATCATGGCATATCTGGACTTGCTTAGCAGTGTATATCTTGTTGCCGTTGAGTTTCGTAGCGATGTGCGGTGACTCTGCGATTATTCCTGACCGCTCCGTCTTAAGCCTTTTCCCTCGCTGAAGATAATTCTTGTACCCTTGTCCTGCGCTTCTTTACGCAGGGACAATGCGATTGTGTATGTAGCATTATGCAAGAATTATCTGATACCAGAAATGGGTGTCTCAGTTTATTAGAGTATGCTTCGGTTTTTGACGTCATAGCAATTCCAGCACAAGTGCGTGGAATTATTCGCTGCTCTTTCGTCTTTTCACTGCTTTTACGCAGAAAAAAAGCCGCTTTGTAAAGCTGGATTCATGAGAAGTGGGCTCGTTTGTTTGTTAGATGTTGTTAGGAGGTCGGTATGTTGAAGAAGTAAGCTGTTTGCAGTTATAGGTATCTGTGCAGAAATGCTTGCATCTGAGAGTAGGGTAGAAATTCCTGTGAAGCACTCAATGCACCCTCAATGTAAATTAATTATTTTGGATGTGAGTCTGCTTCACTGCATGACAGGACCCGGTGGGCTGAGATGGCAAGAGAGAAAAACTTGGAGCGCTTGACTGATAGTAATCCAAGTAACAGGATTATAGTTTCGCGCGATTATAGATAGCGCGATTATAGTTTCCACATAAAGTAGAATTTTAAGTCTCCTAAAATTATAGTTGAGGTGAGTACTAAGTACGGGCTTTTTGTGATAGTTTTTCTAAAGTGCAAAGCAAGGACGAAAATCATTAATATAGTAGGAATGCAGTCACATCATATATCTGTTCCCGTAAAGGCATTCTGTCTGGTGCTCCGTCGTGCGCGAATGGTACCCCAGGCTTTCGCGCCTTTTTGCTCGCAGGTGTAGCCTTAGACAACGAGTATATGAGCATAGAAAAGGTTGTGCGCCATGTACTACATAAGCCTGGTAATGATGTTGAGTGTTCCAGGCTCTCAATTATAATTTTAAAGGGCAGTGATAGCTTACTGCTGTTCTGATTCTAACGATTGAAAGCACCGTGGGTACTATGCTAAGCCTTTGGATTAAAATGCTTAATCGCTAACATCAGCATTCATGTACAGTGCTTTTTTGGTTGAATTTTAATGTAAGAGTGAATATCATGAAGAGTAGGCCAAAGGAAATAACCTTGTGATTCAATAAATAATAGTAGGGTTTGTCTTTGCCGCTGCCTAACCCCACTCTGCACCTCTTCAGACAGGATGAGATGACGTCATGCAGTGGCTCTGTGTTTCAGGTCTGTAGCAATGCACTGACCGTTACTGGAGAAAAAGCGCAGCATCAGAAAATGGGAGGTTGGTCGAAGGTGTACATTGTCCTAGACGGATTTACGATGAGCATTGCGTTTGAATAAGATGTGTGTGTGTGTGTGTGTGTGTGTGCGCGGAAATAGTTTGATACTGGAGAGTGTGTTTCTCACTTTGTTCAAGTGTTTCTCTGTGTTTTTTTCGTTTTTCTTGTTGTCTGCCAAACATGCGACTTTTCCTGGCGTGACAGTGCTCGTTGAGCAATGTCCTGACGTGCCCAGACCTGTTCTGTCTTATGATACATGCTTTCCTTCTGCATGTGGTTGTGTATGTCTTTTTCCTTTTTGCCAAGAAACATTCTTGTTGAAGCACTGTCTTGACGATGTCGATAGTGCTGCCTTGAATAGCAGTAGCGCTATAACGATTCTTAATAATATTGCGATTCAATTAGTTCAGATAGTAACCGCAAGGGGGACAACTGCATGGCTTTATTCAGAAGGAAGAAAACATCATTATTCATTTATCTGCATTGGCTTTCGGACGTCTCGGTGAGCTCGTCTGACATGTCTTGGTGAGCTCGTTGTATTTATCATTCATGGTGATACATGTTAGGATATTTTGTTCTTTCCTGTATTCATAAGCCTCATTTAGCAGGACTTTGGGATCGAAATGCTTAATTCCTGCGATCAGATTTCATGCATGATGTTTTGTGCTTTTCTGCAATGGTTTTTCTGTTTTTATGCAACGTTATAGTGAGATAAATAAATTAATCTTGGAATAGTGATTCAATAAATAATAGGTCTCCTGTCTAGATGCGCAACCGTACGCGTTCTTGAACCATGCAGCTGCATGCCTGGGGCAGGAAGTAACACGTCAGGTTGTGGTCCCATTGCAGATGGATCTCGTCCCTAGGAATTTGCGACGACCGTTAGTGAAAAAAAAATGCTGTAACCTTGGGACAATGGGATGACGTCACCACTAATGAGCAAGGCCCGCAGAGGGTGCAGGAGTTCCTTCTGTCTTAGTCTCTTGCAGGTACGGTCATGCTACTTCTCACTGGTAGTCGCCGCTAATGGCACTAGGATCACGCGCGCATACGTAGCGCCGTCTTGACGCGTCTAGATATATGATGTTCCAAGAGAGTATTCGAACGACGACCTCGTGCTCTATCTTAAAGACGCAGGGGTTTTATCAGCACGGCGACAGCTTCGGCATTCCCTAGCAGAAGATGGCAGTGATGTGTTCACCCCGTTACGGAGCGTTATCCTGACTTTTGAACCTACAATCCGTCTTCCTCCCCGAATTGCCCTTGGGTTTCAAACCTTCACAGTCCAAGAGTACATGGAAGGCCCCATACAGTGTTATAACTGCCAACGATTTGGCCATATTGCACGAAATTGCCGAGGTTCTACACGGTGTGGCATCTGCGCCGGACCTCACCGGAGATCAGACTGCAACAATAAACGAGAGCCAAAGTGTGCTAACTGCCAATCCAGCCATCCCGCATCATTTTCTTTATGTCCTGTCAAGACCGCCGCCACCAAGAGGCACCAAGACCGAACCCTACGACTTCCGTCTGACGCTCCTAGGGATGCTAGTGCCACACTCCCGTCTCGTACAAATGCACAAGAATTTCCTGCACTACCCCCTCGATCTGCACCAGGTAAACGAGGGTCGCTGAACACAGTCGCGGCTACGCCTATCACAAGCGCACCGCCTCCTCGTCCATCGAGACAGATTACAAACACTTACGCCAGTGTGACGGAACCAGCACCCTCATCAGCCCCCCAATATATGCCTCCTCTGGGACTTTTCTCAGCGGTACTCGCTGCCCTTAAGGCCATTGTCTCTGCTTTTCCTGGTGCGTCGCAACTGCCCGAGGTTCAAGCGCTTCTGGCACTGGAGGCATTATCTTCGCATCAGCATGACGGAATTGTATAAAAAAGCCCTGGCCATGCAGTGGAATCCTCGAAGCCTGCGTAACAAGCTCCCAGATTTTAAATTACATCTCCAACAGTACAAGTTCCCTTTCATAGCTATATGCGAACACGGCATGGATTGTACACATCGTGTTAGTGGATACACAATCTATCGCTCTCATGATTCCCCTGAGAGTAGAGCAGCGCTATACGTTCGCAATTACCTCGTTGCTGCACCCATCGGCTCAGTTTGTCATCGCTCTTATGATTACGTCACATGCAGGATCCGCCTTGGCCCCATGCTGTTAACGGTCGTCAGTATCTATATCCGTCCCGCGGTACAGGTCCCGTGGAGTGACCTCGAACGCTTACTTGGTTCTCTGGAAGCCCCGGCGCTTGTGCTAGGGGACTTCAATGCACATCACTCGGCCTGGGGAAGCCGAAGGACGGACAGTAGGGGAAGGAGGTTGTTAGAGGCAATGGAGAATAATAACATGTGCCTGCTGAACAACCGCGAGCCCACTTACATGCGATCCCCACTGTCACTTGATGTATTGGACCTCTCGTGGTCCTCAACCGACATGATTCGCCACTTGTCGTGCGCTACGGACGTCGACACTAGAGGCAGCGATCATTTTCCTCTATATATTTCGCACGACAGACTGCCCCTCTCAGCCACTGCTGGACTGATTTCTTTCACAAACTGGAGACGTTTTCGTGAGGGCCTCCGAACATCTGTGCACACCGGTATGTCCCCAGAGGCTCTCTCTCAAGCAATTACCCGCGGTATTCAGGACGCGGTGGTCACGTCTAAAAGGGTAACAGGCCATATCGGCCATTCCCCCGCTATTAATCACCTTAGAGCATTACGTCGCCGAGCAGAAAGAACGGCTCGTCGGACAGGGCAACTTACGGACATTGTGGAATACCGCCGGATGAAAGCTAAAGTAACACGAGAACTTAAAAACGAGGACAGGAAGCGTTGGCGTAAGTTTTGCCACCACCTTTCACCGTTCGATCCGGCCACGAAGATCTGGCGGACAATCCGTTCTCTGAAGGAGGCGCCCCCTCAAAAGAATCCTCTCGCGGCCTTGGCTCTCGTTCAGCGTGTAGACGAGAACACGCTTGCGACGGACTTCTGTGTGGTACTAACGACTCCGGCGGCTGCCTCGACCACGCCCCTACACCGCAGTTTTGTCCACAGTTTGACGGCTGAACTTCACCACGACTGGCCCCGTCCCCCGGAAGTTATGGACCGCGACTTCACACTAATCGAGCTAAAGGCAGCGTTGAAGCTTGTGAACGCCAGCTCGTCCCTTGGGCCCGATAAAATCACCTATGCCGCCCTACGAAACCTTGACGAGCGGTCACTCCAAGCTCTCCTTCATGTCTATAACACGTCTTGGCAACAAGGATCTTTACCACATACATGGAAGGAGGCCTTGGTTGTTCCCATCCTGAAACCAGGCAAGCCACCAAATGCCCTATCCTCCTTTCGCCCGGTGAGCCTGACAAGCTGTATGGGGAAACTGATGGAGAGAATGGTTCTGCATCGCCTCGACTGGTGGCTCGAAAAACGACGTGCGTTCCCTCACGAAATGGCTGGATTTCGTCGCCACCGAAGCTCCATGGATCCAGTTCTCGACCTAGTCTCTACAGTTCAACATGCTCGAGCCCATCGACGGATCGTCCGATCGGTCTTCCTCGACATCAAGCGCGCCTATGATACCGTCTCGCACATTTGTGTGCTGCATGCCTTGCGCTCGTTTGGAGTATCCGGTCGGCTCTTCATCTGGCTCCACGACTTCCTTACGGACCGAACTGTCGCTGTCCGTACGTCCCAAGGCCAAAGCCCTCAGCATCCTGTTCCCCAAGGAGTCCCCCAAGGAAGCATTCTCAGCCCGACACTGTTTAACGTGGTGATGGCCGGCCTACAATCAGTAATTCCTCGCAAAGTGTCGTTCTCCGTGTATGCAGATGACGTCGCCCTTTGGACAGTAGGACAATCACGCCCGGCTCTCCAGCGCCGCCTGCAGCTCGCTTTAAACAATATCCATACGTACCTGACGCACCTCGGGATGGACCTTTCACCCGAAAAGTGTGTCGAGCTCCCTTTCACGCGTAAAGCTATGGCCAATTTCCCACTTTGGCTTGGCCCAAAGAAGCTAGAACCAGTACGCTTTCACCGCTTCCTTGGCGTGGTAATCGACTCGGACTTGCGCTGGGCTCGGCACATTAAACACCTTGAAACTAAAGTGCAGCGATGGCTCCCCGCAATCCAACATCTTTCTGGCCCAGGATGGGGCTGTGATCAGCGTTCCCTGCTCGCGGTTCACGCGGCATTGGTGAGGGCAACTGTGCTTTACAGCCTTCCTATTCTGCACAGGATATCAACAACTTCATTAAATACGCTTCGGTCCCTGTTTGCTCGAAGCCTTCGTCGATGCCTCGGAGTTCCAAGAATGGCTGAAACACGACAAGTACTGGCTGAAGCTGGTGAGCTCCCGCTTGAAGTTCTCCGTGAACGGGAAACGGCTCGGCACTACCTCCGTTTGCGTGCTCACATTCCCCGCCACCCGCTACTCAGGAAAATTCGATACCGCCCTGGAAGCGACTTCTACCGAGTAGCGCAGAGGACACGCCAGACTCTCACTGGCTTCATAACTAAGGACACTATACCGCCGGAAGCCCCCTGGTCTCTCCCGGTACCGCCCACGTTTGTACGCCTCCCAAACCTTCTGCAAAGAAGAGATCAGGTCCCCCCTCAAGTCCTCCGAGCCCATTTTCATGCTCTGGTAGACGATAAGTTTTCTACGTTTACGGCAGCATATACTGATGGCGCATCCCGAAACAACAAGTCCGCCTCAGCCTTCGTCATTCCATCCGAAGGCGTCGTGCACGGAAGACGCCTTTCACATCCAACCTCCTCCACAGCTGCGGAACTCTATGCCATCCTTTTCTTTCTACAACACATCGCTGATTTTCCACCCCGGGAATGGGCAGTCTTTACAGACTCCAAATCTGCACTTCAAGCAATTGAAACTTCCGGCATACGAGGCCCATCCGCACCCCTAGTCACCGACGTGTTAATGGCTTACCACACTATCTACGCCGCAGGCCACAGGCTCGTTCTCCAGTGGGTTCCAGCCCATTGTGGTGTCGTGGGGAACGAGCAGGCCGACAGCGCCGCAGAAGCAGCACTCTCGTCTCGGAACCGGACCCGTATTGTTCTGCTCAGAGGAGACCGCCGTTCAATTCTGCGACGTCTAGTGACACCCCTGGCTTCCCGCCAACGGACAACCGACATTCTTCCCCCCTCTATGTTGAACAGAGTTGATCCCATGCTCGCTTTCCGCATGCCACGAAACACATCTCGTCAGGATGCTGCATTAATCCACCGCATGCGCCTCGATGTGGCATTTACAGCTCAGTGGCGTTACCGCTTGAGACAAATTGATTCTCCCACCTGTTGCCACTGTGGTGCTCTTGAGGATCTGGAGCACATTCTTCTTCATTGCCCTCACTACGAACCTTCCCGAATCACACTCTCCGAGTCTCTTCGTCAGCTGGACTCTGGCCCTTTCTCCCTACCGAAATTGCTTGGTCCCTGGCCCAATCCAGCCCAGCAACGCTCTGCGCTCAAAGCTCTTCTGACATTTCTGGACACCATCGGACTTCGATCGTTATTGTAAAGGGGCTCGTTATTTTATTCCCCCCATTCCACCAAGCACTGGGGTAGAGTATCGCCTGTTGCCATGAAACTCCCCACTCTCCAAGACCGAAAATAAGCTTGTTGTTGTTGTTACGTAGCGCCGTAGAGCGGCGCTTGCGGCGGTCGGGCTGTGGCTTTCGTGGAGAGAGGACGTGCAGTCGGTCGCTCTGCCGTCGCCAGAGCCCCTCCGCTTCGACGTCAAGCGAATGTCCCGAGGGGCAAATGGGTCGTTTTTTGAGGGCAGCGACACCTAGTTCGAAACTAATCGAGTTGGGTACATGAAATAGTTTCGTGACTTCGCCGCAACAACAATGCATTGAATCGAATGCGTTGCAGTCGCCGCTGGAGGAAAAAAACACAGATGTAAGCAATTTAATACCGTTTAGAACCGGCTGTTCCAGAAAGCTTCCGGTTTCCGGCTCGTCTGTGCGGTGCATTTGTGCCTCGTTGGTTGAGTTTTTGCGGTTTTTCGTGCCTTTTGCTGTTTGTTGCTTATTGAAGTCATTGCGAAATGTTGCGTGGAAGCCCATCGGCCGTTACCGCGCCCCGAAGTGGTGCAACAAAGCTCACGGAATTTCGCTTTTCCATTTCCCAACCGACGGTGACGAGCGGTACGTATGGTTCTCACACTGTCAAGCGCATCTGCTTGGCGCTGTTTGTGCACTTTTGAAATTGGCTCTGACATGAAGTCAATGTGTTTTCCGGGTAAACGTACGCTAACTTGTCCGAAGCTGGCGAAGACCGACCAAAGGAACGTTGCTATGCCGCGTATCTATGTCATTCAGTTATGATCTATGCAAAGTGTATCAAGGACACAAATTTTTATTTGACGCTGTAAAAGACGGAGGAATGTACAAGCCACATACTGAGGTACCCATTGGAAGTCAACGAGCCGGTCAAGAGCAACTGAATGACATAGAGTTATGGCATCGCCGAATGCGACATCTGAATCATCAAACGCTGGTGCAGATGTTACAAACGAGAGTTGTTCGAGGTTTGCCTAGTTTAAAGCAAGCCAGCGGGCAATGCAAGGATTGCATCGTTTTCAAGCATTCCTTGGATCCCTTCAAGCCTCCAAACGAACGAACATCCAGTGACGTGCTGGATCTGATACACGTCGACGTTTGTGGACCTTTCCCGGTTAGCTCTCTCGGGGTAAGCCTCTATGTATTCGTCTTCGTCGACGATTACAGCCGGAGGGCAGCTGTGAGATTCTTGAAGTACAACAGGAAGGTGACTGAAAAACTGGTGCATGGACTTCATACTTGAAACACAATGTCAAACAGGCAGAAACTTGAAGCGTGTCAGGACCGACAACGGTGCTGATTCCCGAGCCTGCGACTTGACTCTTTCTTCAGGCAGAAAGGAACCCTTCACGAAAGGACTATTCCATTCTCGCCAGCGCAAAATGGAATCGCAGAGACAATGAACAGGACACTAGTCGAAACCGCAAGAACGCTGTTGAAGGAAGCTGAATTGCCCATGGATTTTTGAGCTGAAGCGATAAACACTGCGGCCTTCGTCCGCAACCGATGCAGTCGGCGGATATTGTCGGGAAAAGTACCGGAACACATCTATACTGAAAGGACGCAATCGGTCAGGTACTTCCTGTGTTTTCGGATGTCTGGTTTACGCCTGGATACCAAGTCGGTACAAAACTAAGCTGGAAGCAAAGAGCAAGTACGCGATATTTCTTGGTTATTGCGACAACAGCAAAGGATACCGACTGTTCGGTCCCGTCGAGAGGAAGATCTTCATAAGCAGAGATCCAAGGTCCATGAAATATTCAAAGGGGTCAGCATCGTAGGCATTGCCTTGTCAAACAGGAAATTATAATAAAATGCGGTACGTGGCAATAACAAGCAGGTACGAAATGGATCAGGAGAGCGACTAGCAGGACTCGAGATGCCCTGGAGCCTATCTCTGAAGAGAGGAGTGTAGGGACAGATGATAGCGACTCCATTTTGGCAGGAACATCGTCACAAAGGAGTACACACCGCCCACGGAGTCCGAGAACGATGAACCTGCTGAAAACAACCATATACGACGGTCTACGAGAATCAGCGTGCCGCCTGATCGTCTCTAGGTAGATCCTAAGAAGAAAAATCACTGCCAAAGGACAACATCAATCCAACCGATGATAGAGGAGCCGTGAAGTTACACTGAAGCAATATCATCCCCGCAACACATTCAGTGGGACCAGGCGATGGCAGAGGAATTAACTTCGCACAAGAAATTAAAAACATGGTCAATTGTCTCAAGAAACTCAGACATGAAAGCCGTGAAATCAAGATGGGTTTACCCAGTTAAGAGAGGAGCGAGCGGTGGAATCGAAAAGTATAAATCACGTATGGTGGCTGTTGGATGCTCGCAAGTGCATGGAATTGATTACTTCGAGACTTTTTCACCCGTCTTTAAGCTTGACAGTCTACGTTTACTTCTCGCACTTGGAAATGAGGAAAACATGGTAATGCGGCAACTCGACGTAAAGGCAGCTTATCTTCACGGCAAGTTAGAAGAGGAAGTTTACATGGAGCTACCGCCAGGACTAGATAAAACAGAGGAACAAGTGTGCAAATTGGACAAGGCTATGTATGACTTAAAACAATCAGGAAGAACGTGGAACAAAACTCTTGATACGATTCCCCTGATACAAGAAATCAAGGGTAAACACGTTTGGAAACTGGCAGATGTGTCTTCGTATTAGAAAACAAATGTGACAAAGTCATACTCGGAGTCTACGTAGACGACATGTTGATGGTTGCTACGAGCGAACAAGCGCTACGAGAAGCTATCGGCGCCTTGGGAAAAAGGTTGGAACTGAAGGATTTGGGAGAACCGAAGTACATTTTGGGACTCGAGGTGAACCACAACAAACAAGACCGTACTCTCAGTATTAGTCAGAAGAAGTATGTGGGAGAGGTGCATAAGCGTTTCAACATGGAAAAGTGTAAAAGCCTGTATCTACTCCTATGGATCCTAACAACTCTAAGGATGATCAAGAGCACGGCGCATGCGATGACGGAAACTCGGTACCCTACATTGCGTTCGCCGTGAGTTATCTAAGTCAATTCAACAAATGCTTTACGAACCGACGCTGGAAGATGGCAAAACGCATACTTCGCTACTTGCAGGGGACAGGACATGTTGAATTAACGCCCAAAGCATGCGGAGAGCGGATCATAGGGTACTCCGATGCGAGTTGGAATGTGCGAAATACAGGAGTGTCCAGAAGCGCATACGTATTCACCATCTCAAAGGGAGCAGTTAGTTGGAAGTCCGTCAAACAACCAACTACAGCATTGTCCACCTGCGAGGCTGAATACATCGCACTAACTGACGCGATGAATAAAGGATAATGGTTGAAGATGTTTTTAGGAGAACTTGGTTTTGACAAATTTGGTACGAACGCGATTTCTATAAAATGTGACAACCAATCGGCGATCAAGTTGTGAGAAAATCCTGTTCAACACCAAAGGTCTAAGCATATTAACCTCAAGTATCTTTATGTGAGAAATCACATTTAAGAATGGAGACTTTGTGGTGGAATATCTACCTACGGGGGACATGGTTGCCGATAGTCTGACGAAGCCGGTACCAAGGGGGAAGAACTTGTTTTGTGCTAAAGGGTGTGGTTTGAATGTACCATAAGTTTTGACTATTTGACGCGAGTGGGAGTGTGTTATAATATTCAAAACTGTACGCGTCAATATGTATTTTGGGACTACGTATTTTTTGTCAAGTTGTGAGTTTTTGAGCGTGTGCAATAAAGCACCTGGTTGAGCGTGCAGCTCGAGCAGGACATTCCATAGCCATCACAAGAGTGGGGTCGGACGTGTATTCTTTGACTGCCGTTTGCAATCAGTTTGTCTGCGACGTGGTAGACTTCCACTGATCCCCTGCAACACACTTCACCGAAGACCAGTTCACCTGAGCAACAGAAAAGCTAAGTGGTAACGCTTGCGCATCTGTGCGACTGACCAGGAATTTCCCTTCACCCCCCCCCCCCCCTGCATTTTGGAACACCCCTCCCTCAAAAATTTCTCAGGTGACCCCACCCAGCTCGTCCACCAACACGTTCTGGTAAAGAGACCGGCGCAGCGAATTACATCCTGTACTGTCAAATGTGGGCTGAGGACCACAGTCATGCAGGTGATCGTATCATGCATTTGTCCAATCCTTGTGCTAGGTCCTAGATATTCATTCAGCTTCGTGAGACAAGGTGCTAGTCTTTTTGCTTTGTCGGCCGTGTGATTATGCATCTTCATAATGCCGTTCATAATGAATCTGTATTCTAATGTACTGTGTTCTAACGTAATAACATGTACAAATAAAACGGAAAAGCTGTGCAGAGATGTCATCATTGTGCCACGATTCTTTCCGTCTCTAAGATTCCTTAAGTGGAACCTTCACCAAGCATACCCCCCCCCCCCCCCCCCAGCAGTGAAGTTCTGGGGAAATCACTGCGAGTGACGGACCGGCGGCTCCGTTCTTTGGTAGGTATGCTGGTTCCGCAAGGTAGGTATGCTTGTGCCTAAACCCAAATATAGCCAGTCGCTGATTTTCAGAACTTGTACGCAATGATTTGTATTCCTTACGGCAGAATTCTTCGATTCGTTACAGGAGCTCCGTCGCGCCAAGCCTTCTCTGTGTCAGTATAATGAAGTGAAACTATATGGACTTAAACAACATACCATAACCGAAAGCCGAAGACATCCAGAACACAGGCTGGATTCCTCCTCGGCTATAGCATAACGAAAATATAACAAGACCGATAAACAAAGCTATGAGAGAGAGAGTAAATGGGGATTCGTACACCTATTTCTGCAAACCACACGCCTGACATCTTATATGCAGCCAAAATTTTTATCATTTTTGTTCGAGATTGTCCACTCCCCAGTTGTTTATTCATTGTGCCTAGTGGGTACAGTGCTGTAGGCTATGTCACATTACATTTAATATTGCGACCAAATTCTTTCATAGACATACTTAGTGACGAACACGTGGCATCCATGTCGGCACCATCTACTTCAGGAATTGTTACCAAAGTCTTTTTTTATTTATTTATGCGTGTACGCTACACCGCATTACGGCATTACAGTAGCGGGGTACAATAACCAACAAATCAAGAAAGTAACAACATTGACATCGGTAACCACAAACACCTGTTCAACACTATGCGAACACAGCAAACCGATCTCTCCGGTCAGCACTCAAGACGATTCCACTCGCCTATCGTTTTCGGGAAAAAACAACTAAAGAAAAAACATATGTTCTGCACCTATATGGCTGGATTTTCTTGTAGTGATCGGATCTTGGAGAAATATACAGAAAGAGGGGGTTTCAGATATCTTTCCTTCCTTATGCCCGTCTTATCATTTACGATATTGCCTAAAAATCCCATCTATGTTTCTTCTTCTTCTTCGGTTTGTTAAGTCTTCCCATCCTAGCCTTGACTTTAAATCACTTACACTAACAATAGATCCCATGCAACTAAACACCAGGCAAGCCGCAATATTTTGAACCCTCTCAAGTCTTTGAATTAGTAACATTTCGTGCGGGTCCCAAACCGTACACCCATATTCAAAGACTAGCCGGATCATAGTAATATATGCATTGTTTTTAAACCAGCCTGCCTAATGTTCGAAAAATAAAATGGAGCGTTCTTATAGCTTCCGCAGAAACATAATTTACGTGGTGGGTCCATCTAAAATATCTGCTAAAGAAAACACCAATATATTTGTACTGTACCTAAATATAAAGAATGAAGCTTATATGAAATCTTCATTACACTACATTTTCTTGTAACATGCATTACCTTACATTTGCTAGTGCTTAAGCTCATTCCCCATTTGTCACACCAAGAAACGATTCGACTGCCTGGAGAAGTTGAGCATCTGAAAGATTTAACATGTACTTATATAAAACGCAATCTCCTATGAACAGCCTAATTTTGGAGTTGATTGACTGTGTTATGTCATTAATAAAAGTAAGAAATAAGATAGGTTCCAGAACTGATCCCTGTGGGACACCAGACCGCACGCAACTTGCCGATGATGCTTTACCTTCGACTACTACACGTTGAACCCCATTACTTAGGTAGTCGGCAAGCCACTGTAAAACATCCCTATCCATGCCAAGGAAGGAAAGTTTGTGTAAAACATAGGCGTGTGGAACCATATCAAATGCCTTCCGAAAATCTGCAAAAACAACGTCTGTTTGTACACCTTTACCAAAAGAGGAGACGAGATCATGATGGAATTCAGTAAGTTGACTGGTACATAAATAAGTCTGACGAAAACCATGCTGTACTTCAGAAAAATAATCATCGTCACTCAAATGCTTGGATATGCCTGAGTAAATTATGCGCTCTAATATCTTTGATGAAACAGAGAGAAGAGAAATAGGGCAATAATTAACATCATGCCTAGAACCAGACTTAGAAATTGGGACAACATTAGCCGATTTCCATTCTTTAGGTATATTATAGCTGCATAAGAACTTGATGTACCAAATGAGAAGATAAGACGCAATAACATTAGCACACCGTTGCATAATCACTGAGGGTATTCTATCAGGCCCCACTGCTTTTTTTTAATATTTACATTCTGCAATAGGTTCAGGATACCCTCATAACTAACGCATAGACGAGGCATTGAAACCCTAATACATTGCCTTGCCTCTAGGTAACATGTTTTGCATAATATTTCATGACATGTGCTATAGCCCCCTGTTTTACTCACTGAGATACTCAATTGGCCATTGTGGGAAACCCACTCTGGATGAAGCCACGAACAGCTCGGTGAGCTTCAGATAGATAGATAGACACAGGTTGGGGGGGGGGGGGGGCGTAGAAATGCTGATCTCACTGGTGCGACCAGCTGTTCTTTCTGTTGGAGAGTTTCGATTTACTATGTTTTGCAGTTCTTGAGTGTAGCACAATGAGCTGAATGCTACTCTGTGGCAATCGAAAACACTTCTTACAAATATGGCTTCCTGGTGATTTGAGGAGACGTTACACCCAGAAAAAAACATGAAACATGCCTCCCCATTTCCCAACAGTGTACTGTACAGCAAGTCCTATGCACCCGAATCGTGCCACTGACTTGCCATCTGCTTCTGTGGCGGCTGTCCAGTGTTGCTTTTTGTTCACCTCTGACACACATAATTTGTGACATGCCACATTGTGCATATAGCTGTCTTTACCACACAAATGTTGTGCATGACATTGCTTACGTGAGTCAGCGCAAGGAGCAGTAATTGTTATGGTCGCCGTTTAAGTTCATCGTGTGCTGTGTACTGCATTGAAGCGCATTTTTTCTTGTTGGTCGCGCACAACATTCTGAGCCTCAAAAGCTGCTGCATCATCCTGTGTCGTCGGTTGTGATCGCTCAACACGAAGAACAGAGTAGGGATATGCTGGTGATGTGGATTCAGGAACGACAAAGTATTTCACACATGAACACAGACTCATACAGGATAATGCTCATTACAACATAGCTGGCCGTCTTGTTCACTTTTTCCTGAAGGAATCATCATGTACAGTTGTTCAGAAGCACCGGTTTCCGACGACCACTACCTTGTTTCGCACAACCGGCTTCTTGCCTTGTTCGTTGCTGATGATGTAACTATTTACAGGCGTCACTTTACCTTTACCTAACTGTCTCCAGTGTGTTTCGAGACCAGAATGTACTCTTTCTGCAATCTGTGAAGCACGAAAGCACTGCACGAAAAGGGCGTTTGCAAGTTGCTTTCTGCACGTTTGTATGATCACAGCTTCGGTACTCCATTTTGCAGTGACACATGTAAAGACCACTTGCTGCTGAAGTTCTGTCGTCTTCGTTTACTATAGCATCTTGTAAAGGTGTCCACTTGCAAGCGAACAGTTGCTCCAAGAAAGACTAAGAAACTTTAGATAAGCCACATGTAGCAGTGACACCAAATATGCGCCCCTTGAATACTTGTTGTGCTGCTTAGCCCCTTGATGTGTCTCTCTGTTTTCTACCACAGCCAACAGTATGACGTGCTGCTCCCATCTTATGATAGGGAGGATGGTAACCGAATGTAAGGGAATAATGCGAATGTTCAAACTTTATACGAGATCCTCAATCACAGGCTAGGTTGCGCAAGATACTGTTCGCCACAAGGTGGAGTATCTAACACAATATCGAATCCAGTCCGTTTCCTGCTTTCGCTTACCCTCTCCCAGTTTATGCCATGGCGCGCGCCGCGATTTCATGATTTTGCCTTCCATACGCGCTGAAATGAAAGAAATGCGAGATGCATTTGTAGTTTGACAAACATTTTTATTACCAACGTACATGTCAGATACAACAACAAAAGCACGATAACAATTGTTTGCACAAAAAGATTTGCTTATTTTCTCATGTACAGAAACACATAGCAAAGGATACCAGATATGTAAATTGCGAATCAAAAACTATCATTGTAGAAGAGTGTGCTAGGGAATAAAACAATGAAATTAATCGAAAATATACAAGTGGGAAGGAGCAACGATTTTCTGTATCACTGGGGAAAGACTGGAAAGTATAAAGTGCACAGAGCAACAAGTCTACACATTTGTAAGCGAAAAACAATGTGTATGTGCAAATACTGGTTGCTCCATAAGTGATGCATGACACTTACAAATTTATTTTGTGGTATCGTGATGTCAGATATGTGACATCACGATACCACAAAATAAATTTGGAAGTGTCACGCATCACTTATGGAGCAACCAGTATTTGCACTACTGTTACGAATATAAGTTCACTCACTTCGCAGTTGCTGAGGCAGCCGCTAGCACATAATTTCTTGCCGATGTCTAGCCGACGTCACACCACGTGCGCTGATCGAGTGAATCCGTTTGAGGCCTGGTGTAAGAACAAAAAAAGCGTGAGTTTAAGTAGGAAGCTCCCACAACACCGCGATGCGACTTTCAGTGCGATGCCTATTTGTAGCAGCTCTTCTTGATCCATGACGTAATTCCCGCAGTCACCGATAAGTCACGTTACAAAGATCAGTTCATTCACTTCACAAATCTTGAGGTAGCCGATAGCAGATCATTTCGGGATGACTCTGGTTTACACTTCGCAAAATAAACTTCGAGAATAAACTCCTCGAAATAAATCACGAAAAAATCCACGGTGTAAAGATAACGCCGTAAAAATCAACTTTTGCGATGCAAACGCTTCAGATTCAAACTTTCAAAGTAAATCGTCTCTGATTGGTCGACAGGCACGACAGCCTTAGAGCAGCGAAGGCTTTTGGCTCCCGCGTCTCAAAATAGTTCCCCGCAGGGTGAGGCTTTTTGCGGTGGGGTGGGAACGAGAGTACCGAGTCTGGACGAATCGTTTACTGTATTCTCCGCCGGCTATCAGGATTCTGTTGACACTGCAGTTAATTATTTGTTATGCTGCTCGCCTGTCAAATTTGAGTATGTCGAACTCTGAATTCGTGTCGTGTCATCAAATGAAATGCCCGGTGTTCGTTCCAGCTATGGTGGACACCTGCTATGTTATGAACATTGTCGGGAACATCGCCATTCTCCTGCAGCTGCCTTGGTTGTGAAGTCGTAGAGTTGAAAAGTGTCGATCGACGAAAAAGCCTGATTCCGATACCGTGTGAATGTGTTGTGTTTGTCCGTCTGTATGTGTTTGTGTGTGTTCCAGCCTCAGAACCGTAGAATCGTGAAGTCGGAACCAGTCTGTGGTTTTCGTTGTGAGCCTACGTTCTGATAAACGCAGGGAACAGGTACTGGACAGACTCTCGAAATGCATTTCTGCAAATAAGCTGCATAGGAATGTGAAGAAATTGTTTGTTTGTTTGCAAGAAAAAAATATTTTCTCTCGGATGAATAACTTGAGTCAGCAGAGGTGCCCTAACTTTTTCTAACCAGCATACGGTAATCTCAAAGTGTAACGAAATAAGATTCTAATTTCAGGAACATCCACATTGATTCGCGCACCTTCCTAGACAACGATTTGCCATGCAAAAGCTCCAAAAGATGTATCTACAGGGTTATTCCAGCAAGCGTTACACATTTCGATCGCACTGTAAAAATAGAAGACTAGGTTTGACCCATGCGAAACTCTGCAGACTGATAGCCATTTATCTGAAGTTTCATTCTAATTTTTTGTAAGCGCTATTGTCATGTAGGCAGAAAATTAAAAATAAATCAAAATATCGCTCCATGCGTTTTCAATAGCCCCACAAACACCGCCAGTTTTTCTTGTGTCTGCTTCACATCACTTCACACAGGTAGCGCTGCCTACAACAATGTGACATGCCGATTCTGACGTTATGCGCCAATCCTCTTGTTGCAGTCTTGTCTCTCTATGCTGATGCCACCTGTGCGTGGTGAAATGAAAATGAAGCTCACACAGCAGAAAATGGCGGCTTTTCCGTGAGATAGGCCATAGAAAATGCATAGAGTGAAATCTTGCTCGATTTTTAATTTTTCTTCTACCGGACCATAATGTTCAGAAAAATTCAAACAAAACTTCAGACAAATAGCTACCACTCTGCAAAGTTTGGTGTTGGATAAACCCCGTCTTCTATTTTTACGATGCGATCAAAATGTGTAATGTTTGCGAGACTAACCCTGTAGACATAATACTTCAAGCACTTTGTTTTTACTGGTCTTTGAATACCCTGGAACCTAAGAATGCCATTTTCTTAAATACCGTGAAATTTTCTCACAGAAATGTTTGCATCTTTTTTTATTCACGTGGATATACAAAGCAAATTCTGGTTATCAAATGTCGGAACTGAAGAAAACCAAGCGCAATAAGTAACTGAAATCAGAGCTGCGAGAAATGAATGGCACCCTCTGTTGTATTTGTTTGCCTTCCTTTCTCTCCTATGATCTTCACATTCAGAAATCCCGAAGTACGTTTATTAGCAGGTCACTTTTTATGCCAAGCACCTACGCCAAGAAGAGGTCTAAAATTTACGGTACCAGCTACTTCATTGTATGGTACCCTTGCACCTATTTTTACAGCTGATAAATATTGTGCTGAAATATGAAATCGCTGTGAAACTTGCATCCTGCACGACATTACATTAAATGTGCTGCTTGCAGTTCTGCAGCGTTGTTTCTTCCTCACGTTCAAGTGAAAAGGCAAAAAGAACGCTCCGAGACTTACTCTCACACAGCCATTATTTCGGGGCCATGTCCTCGCACTAAATGGTCACGAGCATACTTTTGAAAACTATAGCGGCACATAGGGAAACCGACGTTGCGTTTGCACCGACCTTCTATTTCCAATAATTAAACGAGACCTAATTAGTACATTCACTTCGGATGTAGAACATGTTGTCATCCCTTATAACTGCAAAAATATTATTTCTCTAACAATAAAAAAATCAGTCCATGGACACGCTCTATGCACCGCACCTACTAGAAATTAACCAGTGCTTGCTGAAAATATACTGGTATTTGTGTTTTATGTGATGTATGGCCCACATTTTCTTTTTGACCAGCTATGCCAGTGTGAGAGCTCCTACGCCAGACTAGCAAATTCCTCCTCTTTGTCCTCCATGCGGTCACATATATATTACACTACAAGGAAGCTAGCTGGTACCACAGTACCAAACAGGTGAATTAACATGAACACAATCACATAGCAGAGTGAATAACAACCACCATTATTGACCTAGTTTGCTTGGTCGATGGCAACTGAAGGTGACATATTTCTTTCCTCAGATTCTTTTTTATTGGTTTGTTCCAGCTAAAAACAGAAGCCATACACTGAGCAGCAGGGCATAATAAAACCCTCCATAAGCGTCACTTTGCCTCTTTGGCTTTGGCAAGCGTGGCTTTGCCTCCACAAGTATGACTTTGACATAATTGCTTTGTGCCGTGATAAAGAGTACTATGACTGTGTTCGCAGTGCCATTTAAAATGTTGGCACCTATAGGGCTAGATTGCAGCCTCCTATTGTGTGCAGATATTCTGATGCCTGCAGAGCTGTAAGCTGTTGTTCCGGGTGAAAGAAAGCTTGAAGGCTGCGTACGTTGTGGGTCAGAGCCAAAGAAATACGGTTGGAGAACAAATTACTGGACATAAAGCACAGTGAGGCATGCTCAACCCATGCCACAAGGAGGTACAATTAATTTGAGCCACCTTCTGTTAATGCAGCAAAAACACCTATTTCCACTGAAAGAAAGACAGTGGTTTTTTTTTCTGTTGTGGTTGAAGGGCACACGAGATCATAATAAATTGTTTCCAAAAGCTGTTACGTCGCATTCTGACATGATCTGAGCCAATATGGTCAGCTGATGCTATAAGATCTACAGAAAACACATGTCAGCAGATTCTCAACATGCTATAGGAGAGGGTATGCCCTTGAAATGATGGGATTTGTTCACTTTCCAGATGACTTCAGGTATGTGAAAACAATCATAAATGTTGACAAAGCTGTTATGAAGCAGCGACTGCAACTAATCTGTAGAACTGGGCAGAACAGTTGAATGCAAATTTTTTTCAAAATGTGCTATAGCGTCATACAGATGGGATATGAACGAGCTGATGAAACATTTTTCTTGTGTAAGAACAAATACACCTGTAGGTTCTCAAAATGGAGAAGCAGACCTTCGATTTTTGCAGGAGATATTTTTTAAAGAAAAATAAACCTGTAGATTTTCAATATGTTGCAGGAGAGTACTAGTTATACAAATAAGAGAAGATTTCTTTTAGACGACATATATGTGAATATACTATCTGAGTGCTTGATATTCTCAAACACATGGTTAAACAATGAATATAGATCAGCAGTAGTAATGTTACAACCCAAGTTTTGCACAGAAAATCCACGGCAAGTATTGCACTTTTTACTTTAACTTATTTTAAAATTACTTTAAAATTTCTTTAAAAATTTAAATTCTTAAAAATTTTAAATTGTGGAAAACCTGACTCAGTGCAATACTTGTCGTGGATTTTCTGTGCAAAACTCGGGTTGTAGGAAATAAAAAACTAGATAGAAAGGAAGCAGACAGTGGGAAATAATTTATTTGAAAATCAATGACGCCATCTTGAAGCAATCGCGCCGGTGAGGGCGACTGGAGCACGACGGTTGCAAAGGCAGGTGGCACGCTAGTTCCAAGGCATCACACCAGATGGGGCCAGCATCGTAGCTCTATACGAGAAAGACAGAGAGCATGAAAGTACTAGCGACACATAAAAATGGCAACACTGCTCGACAAGTCTAAGCATGCCAGAGCGTGGGGAAAAGGCCTAACCGCTACTGCTAAACAGCACGGAGAAAACACTACACATCGGGGGAAAAGGCTTAAGGCAATCGACTAGGCCTAACCACAGCGTCACAACACTTCGCACTTTTCGACTTCCGCGCACTTTTCGATTTTCAGTCGCGAGAAATATTCTGAATAGATCTCTGAAATGTGCCAAGTCAGCGCAACTTTTTTAATGTCGTTTGTTTTTGTCTTTCTTTTTGTTTTTCGTTGTCCGTAACAGAAAGGGCATTTCGTTTTCTCAACCAATTTCAACACAAAACACATTACCCTTCAGCAATAAAAATAGCTGGGGAGAATTTTCTTTGCGCAAAAGCTCGACGGCCTTAATTACTCCGTCACTTAATGTAGAATACTGTGGAAAGAAACGATGAGTCTCCCCTTCAGTTCCCTCTTCCATGCTTCCGCTGATAGCGGCAGCAAGGTTGAAACGACGCAGCTATCTGGAGCAATTGTGAGGAGGTTACAAGAAAAGCCGTGTCACCGGGTAGCTTCGTCTTTTCGACCTTTTATGCTTTTTTTGTTTTGTTTGTTTGCATAACTTGAGGGAGATCTGCACGGCCGGCAATGTCCGTGAATCGTACAACAGTTTTCCTTTACCTTTTTACCATTACGAGTAGCGCGGGTGTTTTGTGATGCCATAGGATCAGGCCTCGAGCCATGCTGTTTCTGTATGTATTCAGTTTGGAAGAAATGTTGATTCGATTCAAAATTGAACATATAGTTCCGCATTCGATTTGGAACACAGTTGTGCACCTCGAGATCTGAAATATTTTAATGTTCGCGCAGCCCAAATATATTTGACAATCTACGGTTTGACCTTAAGTCCTTCAAGGATGTATTGCTCTGCATTTCACTCTTCACCGGAGCGGACAGAAGCGGTACGCTTTCTCGTTCTTCGTTCGATCACGCTCGAGCCAGTGGGCGGGTCGCGCACACACTGATCTTGATGGGCACTGACGTAGACCCAACTTCAGTTGCCGGGAAAGGGAAACATTTTTCTTGAACTTCGGAAGTTCAAAACTCCTCCCCGCGCGACGTCATCTTTTGAACTTAGTTCTGCTTTGACGAGTCTAGCACCCCTGGTTAAAGCTGAATAGTGTTCTATAAGTGGAAGTGGGGTTGTTTGTTTGATTGATTTTGTTGGGTGTTCGCTTAATCTTGCAGGTGTTTGAGCGGAAATGCTGGTATCAGAGCACGGAGTAGAAATTTCTATATTCCTCTGCTCCCTGAGAAAATGTGTGCGTCGTTTTCCAAGCAGACCGCGTTTAGTTTACGCGAAATAGAAAAATGAACTTGTGTATGCTCCATGATGATCCGCCGCAGGCTTAGGCCTTTTCCCCGATCACCAGTGTTTTCGCTTTCAATGTCGCATGTCTAGACTTGTTCAGTAGCGTCTTTCTTGCTACAATTTTTACCCTCCGCTAATATCTTGTTGTTGTTGTCGTCTTGTGTTAGCCGTTGAGCTTCGTAGCGATGTGCGGTAACGCTACGATTATTCCTGAGCGCGCCATGTGTTTAATGCGTTGCGATCTGTGCGTGCGTGCTTGTGCTTTTTTTCTGATGAAAAAAAAACAGGGCAGCCCTGAGACAATAGGATGACGTCACGACCAATGACAACGGCCTGCAGGGGGCGCAAGGATTCACTTCTCTCTTGGACATTGACGGGTGTGGGCACGCTAATTCTGCTCCTGGCAATTGCGTTGGCCGTCAGTGGAAGAGCTTAGTTTCGCTGGGGTTCTGTCTGCCCCTGATGGGGTGCGGATGTGTGGTTCGTCACTGGTGAATGGTGTTCGACCATGCAGGTGGATTTTGTGATGAGCGGATTTATAATGAGGGAATGCTGTGGACGTGAAAAAGGATGGTGAGTGTCTTTTTCACTCTGTTCAAGTGTCTCTTTGTTTTCCTCTGTTGCCCAGCAGTCGTGCGATTTGTCCTGACATGCCCCGATATGCATGCTTTCCTTTGTTGACGCTTTGTATTTTTTTCTTTTTTGACAAGGAACATTGTTGTCTTGACGATAGTGCTGCCCTGAATGGGAATAGTGCTATTCTTAATAATTTCGCGATTAAATTAGTTCAGAAATCAACCGCAAGAGGGATAGATGCGTGACTTTATAGAGGAGAAAAAGCATTACGACTCAGTTCCGTGGCTGGCTGTCGGACGGAGTAGACGCATCGTTCTGCGCTCCTTGTTACCCGTACTCTGTGTTGATTTGTTGAGTGCCTAGTCCTCATATTTACCGTTGATGGAGTTACGTGTTAGGATATTTTGTTCTTTTGCAAGTCTCATTTAGTAAGACTTTGGAATTCCTACGATCAGCTTTCATGCATGGTGCTCTTCTGCAATAGTTTCCTATTCAATCGTTCTAGAAGAATAACGGAAATAATCTTGGGATAGTGATTCAATAAATAATAGGTCCCCTGTCTAGAGCACACGCGTCCTTGAGCCACGCAGGTGCATGATGACGTCATACCGTGGCTTCATTGCAGATTGACCTTGTCTAGAGGAGCATTAGTGGAAAAAACACGGTAGCCTTGAGACAATAGGATGACGTCACGACCAATGAGAACAGCCAGCAGGGGGCGCAGGAATGCTCTTCTCTCTTAGCCTCTCGCAGGTGGCGGTAGGAGCGCGCAGAGGGCGCTAGGAGCGCACGCGCATGCGTAGCACCGCTGCCAATCGCATCATCCACTTTGAGTTGGTCAAGGTGCCCTAATAAATCCATTAAACACATTTAGCCTTTCTTCAGTTGTGCATTAAAGTCATAATTGCAGATGCATTTAACAAGAAAAGGTTGGGTTTTTTTTTCTCACAAAACTGACATGTTTTGCTTTAGCTACTGCCTCTCCCCAGTGCAGCCACTGCGGTGCTGTTGAAAATCTAGAGCACATTCTTCTTCATTGCCCACACTACCAACCTTCCCAAACCGTACTCTCCACATCCCTCAACGAGCTAGACTCCCGCCCCTGTCTCTCACAAAATTGTTTGGTCCCTGGCCACATCCAGCACACCAACGCACTGCCCTCAAGGCTCTCTTCACCTTTCTGGACACCACAGGACTTCAATCCTTATTGTGAAGGGGCTCATTATTTCAATCCAGTTCCAATTTCTAATCCAGCAGTGCTCAGCGATCGCGCTGCGTTCTAGGTCACACTTGCGAACATCGTTCTTGTGTTCCTGTAATCTTTGGAGGAAATTCTTCGTTTCACCATTGTACGATGCGGGGCACTGGGCGCAAGGAATTTTGTAGATTACACCTTGTGTCTTCTCTTTAGGCGGACGGTCTTTTGGCCGTGGCATTAGCTGTCCGAGCGTTGACACGGGTTTGTGGTTCGTTTGTGGTTTGTTGGTTTGTGATTCGGCTCTGAAACGTCGGACCCCTCTTTCGAGCGAACTTTGGTTGGAGCCACGTTGATCCTGTTGAACGCTATGGAAGTGTATGGCCTGCAGAAATGCCTAGCATTTCTTGAGGTTCAAGACATGACGGTGGACACATTAGTGACTGACCGCCACACCGGAATCAAGGCCATGCTGAGGGATTGTTGCTCCCACATTAAGCACCGATTCACGATTCGTATCACGTCACTAAGGGTGAGTATTGGCATCAAAGGGGAAAGCTAGCTTGTTTTGGAATGTTGTAATCCCACCTGATGGCTCTCAACAGGAATCAAGAAGAAACTTCTAGGACTCGGGCGCTCTGCGAGGCATCAGGTTGTGCGGCTTTGGATCGAGAGCCTTATAAGGCACGCATAGTGGTGCACGAGAACAAATGGAGATGACGGTGACCTTTGCCTGGCAAAGTGGGTGTCGGCAGTGAACCACACTCTCGATACTTATGAACATGAAGGTGCACTCTACCCTGTGTGTTACCATGGCAGTGTGTCTGAACCACGTGAATGGCTGAGAGAAGGTAAAGGATAAACAAGAAGCCCTGTTGCAGTTTGTGAGAAATAGTGAAACACAAGCAGGCCATCAATGTACCAGAAATGAGTGGGTGGGGGTGTTGCAAAAAAGGCAATGAGCTATAGGAAGCCTCTGTAAACAGCCATGGACAGAATGGCAGCCAGTCAAAACACAACTACTAAGCACAACATTGTTCTCGTAACACTGCTGTCCTGTCAATGGCTGAATGGTCAGGCACGAACTGCAACGCAGTGTAATTTGTGATTTTGTTCGCTAATATTGTGCATCTCATACACTTTCAGAGAGCGAGACCTACAGAAGGGTCAGGGTCATCTTGATGGCCCCTGCCCTCCTCAAGGACATCCCAATGCTTTCTTCTGGGCACCAGACGTACGGGCTAGAGGCATTTCACAGCCTAATGATTCACTTTGTGCCTAAGTCCTACTCATTTTCTGATGAGGGAATGCTGGCCACGTACGAAGCATGCCTTCTTTGTGACAGCTAGGGAGTTTGGAGGGGAGCACTTACTTTTCATAATCCTCCCTGCCTTAGGACACAACTGGCTATCCTTCATTATAATGAGAATGCTGACCGGACACAAGTGGAGGAGGATGGTTCCAAGCAGTACCGATTGAAAGCCTCCAAGATAAAGAAGAAATGGCTGCCTGTGCCCGTGAAGGAAGCTGCTACTTACAGTATGTGCTTGCTATTATATGCTGTCCAGTGTACCGACACTATGATGATTTCATCAGAACGTCCTTTAACTGCAAGTTTTGGTGTAACGCAAGACTTGATCCTTGATGTAATGATTGATTTGGTGTGAAATTAATGCCATGGATGTTCCAAGGATTTTTTTTCTAATGGGGGAAAATCGCTGCTGGGGGGAGGCAAGAGTGCAAATCCCCACCCCTACACATCTTTTTCGTGGGGCAGACGTTGCACACCGTGTGGGTGTTCAGAGGCTCCTATCATGACATCTGAGAATAATCATTGCGATCTATGACGAAAGGGTGCGCTACGTTCACAAGCGACCTTGGAGTTCCAGGGGGAACAGCCCCCCTTGCCCCCTTCTTGGTACGCCCATGATGAATACGTAGCATCAGGTTTGAAAATTCAGTTGCGCTGCATTTCCTACACCACTGCCCATGAAGGAACATTGTTAGGATATGAAATAATGGAAGAGCAAATTTTAAATATATTAAATAATTCAAAAATAAATTTCTGCAAGGCCTCAAGAACAGAAAAAACTTTTATGGACGTTTCATATTTTCTAATTTTATAGATTCATATTTTCTAATGCCTCTGAACGGATCACTGATGTCTTCAGTCGCATACGTGAGCATTGAAAGCCATCAGCAGCTATGGAGACACTGCCACCACGTTCTTCCATGTATGGGGAAAGGCCAGTTCTTGCTCAAGCACCACAGACCACGTGCCGTGGTCTGTGGGAACAAACACCAAAAGAGGCATGTGCATATTGGTTTTGACTTGTTCTGCACGTCGCTTGCTTAGTGCTGCATATTCGCTTACAATGTGGGTTTTAACGTAGGTTCCAGAAGTAAAATCAGTCCAAGCCACACGGTGTGTTGATCTCAAGACAAAAGACCCCAAGAACAAAACAAAACGACCCTTTTCAGGGCCACCCAATGTTTTACGCTGAGATACGCACTGCGTAATGATCAACCCATCTCACAATGCTTAGAAGCAGAGTACTAGAAAGCAAGTGCCACACCTATTGCCCAAAGAACGACTTTTTGAAACAGCATGCTCACTGTAATTGAAGTGATGCTCCTCTTTCTTCCCTCCCCTTCTTTTTTTACAGTGCGCCTTCGACAGACATCGAGAATTCTGGAAGTAACAAGAATCCTAGAAGGCTCAGCACGGTCTACACGCAAGGGGAGCTAAGTATTTTCCCACCATCTTGCTTTACTGGTGTTACAGAAAAAAATGGAAGTCAAGGTTGATACTTTTTGTAATGGCGTCACAAGTGACACATTCCCAGATGAGAAATGTCTGCAGTCTCAAGTAGTTTATGAAACATTTTCCTCTTGCAAACAACTTATGTAGTACAAAGGAGGAAAAGCCTGGGGATGACAGCTGCCAATATTTTAAACAGAGACTGCTCTTTTTGGCACAGTCTACATCCTTGCCATGGCACATAAAAATAGGTCAACAAGTGCTGTTTTCAGGGATTTTTTTTTCTTATTTTTTGTATTGTTGGCCAGCAGGTCGGTGGATAGGACAGATCTTTTCCAACTTTAATGACATAGGTGCTTTGTTAGAGTGTGCGGGTGGATTATGTGAAGGAACGTTTCTATACCACAGTGCCGTTACAGAGATACGAAGGTTAAAATGAAAAGTAACAACTACAGGATAAGACCAAGTGAACAAGTGGACATAGACGAACATTTCAAATGAGGAGGGCAGGGCTTACTTTGAGAAGTGTCTAGAGCATGTGAGTTTTATTTTTATAATACATGTATGTAACACACAATTGTGGCATGCAGTTTAAATGGCACTAAATTGGAAAAAACAAGTTCACTTCAAATTATGTTACACGCTATATTAACGTCGGTCTTGTTTTCGTAATTGAAAACTTTGATCTTGTTACGAAGCTACAATCATAGTTATACCGAACTCTTTCTTAAAAAAATGCAAAAGTGGAAAGCTGATGTATGATGAAAGGCAGAAAAATAATTCGTAGGAAGACATGATAATATTTTATTTCCAACGTGTTTTTAGGGTGCCTTGTGGCTTGTTAATGCTGAGCTAGTGAATAGCATTAGATCTTTATATGAGATGTGACGCCCCACCACATGTGGACCTTCACTCGGTGTCCTGTATGCATAGCTAAAGGTTGTGAATATGGTAACCAGGGAGGTTACATTGTTCTCACCCCCTGTGACGTTTGGTGATAGAGCACCTTTACAGGTGGCGTGATATGAAGCTGCGTAACGAAAGAGCTCTCGCATCAGTATTACAGGGACACATGACATTGCAGACTGGAAGCCGAGGAGAGCAGATTTGCTTACCCACAATATGGAAGGTTCTCTTGTGCTCCAGGAGTATACGCTGCAATTGTAGTTTGTGTGCGAATGTGTGTCCTAGGGCTGGTAATCCCAATTTCAATAGTTATCCCAGCATATTTGTTCCAGAGTACTTCCATGTGCTTTTATATACTGTGCCATTAATGAGAACAGTAACACAAGAACAGTTGAAACATTGGCAGCTCTCATCCAGATGCACTTAAATTCACGTGTTTTACCTTTATGCTGGATTTTCTACCATTTTACATGTATGTACAGAGGGTCAATGTGGTCTCTGGTAGAAATTGTTTCATAAACCAGATCCAATCGCAAACATTCTTCACTTGGGTTAGTTGGTGTTTCATTTGCCTCTCACTTGTGCTACTGTTGCATTTCAGGGACACATTCTGTTGCCTCTCTCCTACGTGCTTGTGATGCTACTTTGGATCTGCTGGCCAGCCTGCCAGCACTTTATACGTCAACAATATCCCGTGCCACAATAAAAGGGAAATACATGACCCTGTACCTGAAACTGTCACTGTGAAGTTGAACATATTGGAGAACGCACAGTGACAAGCACAAGAAGCACACACGCCGTTCAACTAGCAACTGCAAGAAATCTGGTCCAAATAAACCAGTTGCTAGTTCAACATTATCCGTGTTTCTAGTGTTTGTTCCTGTATGTTCTCCATCATGTTCAGTTGTACCTGACATGCTCTACACATTCTTGCACTGTCAAGTTCTTAGAATAAAGCAATTTCTCAGTCATGCTTTGCTAATCTTTTTATTGTGCTTATGCTCAATGTACATCTACATCACACTAGGATCCAGGACATGGACAACAGGAATGAGAACTATGTCTATGCTGCACGACACATGTTTCTGAAGGATTTACTTACAGCTTTGTAGTTTGCTGTATGGAAATGCTGGGGCAAAAGGGTGCAAACAGCAGCAGTTTATTTGAAAGAAACCTCCTTGAAATGAAACTAGTGCAAGCACACGTACACTCATACAGCATATAAATACAGACAGTAGCAAAACTCATGGAAATTATGAGCCTTTTTTCAACTGCACTGAGTATTACACTGCGCAAAAAATACGAAGTTCACAACAGATCCAGAAAGAAATATCAAATACAAAAGCTTTGGTATGCAGAATAAGGGAAATTGGAACGTGTAAACGGAATATGTTGCTGCAATCTGTGGTATCCTGCATGTGATGGCGATTGAAAGTGTCTTGTGATTGCCCAAACAGCTCATCCAGGTATGTGCCAGCGATTTCTTGGGCCAGGGTAGCCCCAGACACTGCTGATGAAGAGGAATACACTTTGAACCTTAGACACACGTATGAAAAGCACTGCCATGTCAAATGCTAATATAAGAAAAGGTAAAGTCACAGAAGTAGCACATGCATACACCAATCAGTGTGCTATGTGTATGCGTGTTCCTTTGTGCCCATGATCTGCATATATATTTTGGTAGCTTTATCCTAACTAATACGCAAGACCAGCATGCCTTACGAGATTTTTGATGTACAGGGTGCAAATTATTCACATGAGACGTTTTAGTGGATTCAGGCGATAAAAATTTCGGCTTCGATGTGAGGAAACATAAGCATTTCATGTGAATGCCACAAAAAAAGGAGGAGATAGACGTGACAATGGCAATACCTTGAGCGTACGCTGCTGCCAAGCACTATTTACATTCGACAGGCACACAGATTGTTACTAAATCACATATATATTTAGTGTTCACACTGGGGCACATATCACATATATATGTGCTCCAGTGTGCAACTTGTGGATGAAATTTGGGAAGGCCTGGTTTTAGCTTTCGTCGGATACAAAAACCCACTACCAGAGGAAATCGCGAGACACCTTACAGGTTCTAAAAGATGATTTTCACAAGCGCGGAGGCGTAGAACGAAGCTACAATGACTGAACTGATGGACATGCACCGTTTGAAATCGAAAGCCAGACTGTTTCGTCAGCGAAATATGAAAAACTACCGTTGCAATATACCTGTTTCCTGTTGGATCGAGAAGCATTTAGAGCCAGCAATTCCCTCCAATAACCGCACGGCAGCACAAATGCTCGTCCCGCTCTTGATGATTGCTCGTAGATGCACCTGTTGTTTTTGAAGTGGGCATTGGTCAAGCACTGTATCGAAATTGACGAACGTAGTGATCGTCGATCGCAAGGTTTTCCACCTGAAATCGTCGTGCTGCGGGTAGTCGCGATCAGCTTCGTCTGTGTCGCTAGCCCAGTGTCGTGACAACGGATACGCAGGATAGTGATCGTCGTTCACTATTACTGTTTCACTGCTTGCTTGCTTGTTACGGGTTCTGTCCTCGAGGAAATCGCTGGACAGCGACAGCAGATCACTCTCGCTCGTGAGACATACTGAATGTCCCGACGCCTCTACAGACGACGCCGGAGCAAACGGGTCAGATTCTCGAGGCCGCGCCCTGATTGGTTCTCAGATAAATACGTTTTCATGCTTTTCCAGAAAGAACCTTCCGGAATACTCTCAACATCCGGCGTCTGCTCTTGTCATGATGATGATGATGATTGGAGTTTTAATGACGCATCGACAACACAGGTCATAATGCTCTTGTCATGTATTCCATCGAATAACACCTCAACTACGCCACAATTTCGCATGGGATTTTCGATGGCGGGCTCAGCAGTCCACAAGGAATAAAATAACACTATAGTTTCTGAATCGCCGTGATCAGATGCGACTGTCACTTTAAAGGGAACGATCTGGAATGGGATAGCCATATGTGCGCGAAAGCCATTCGAAATCTGTGGATGTTCAGAAGGAAATATTTCGCCATGGTTCAACGAAAGATATATTGAATTATCAGGCATATAAAACATCGTTTTAACCTTCTTTAGAGTATACATCTGCACTGTGGGTCCCTACGCATGCACGCTATCAACAAAGAGGGGAAGAAAAGACACTACAAAGATCCGCTCCCCGGCTCATATTGTCTATGTTTCGAAGGACATCTTCGCTAACATGTATGTTCGAAGGAGCAAATTCAGATTCACTTGAACATATGCGGAAAGTAAATCAATCAAAACTCTTTCACCTATAAATGGTCGGTTAAATACAAGTATTAATAATACATTGCTAAAATTTGTCCACATTCGACGCGAATAAATCATCAAAAAATGTCATAGAATTATTTGATTTATTTATAAAATGTTTATTATTTGACAAATTGTTGGTGATTAGGGATAGAAAAACATATATGGCATGTTTAGTCACTAGAGCAGAAAAGGTAGCTGTGTTAGAGCAGAAAAACCTATCAAGTTGTCGGACGGGCTGAGCAACGCGTGAAAAAGTGGGTTAGCATGAGGAATGTGTTTACGGGCAAAGTAAATTACACAGGGCGTATGTTCCTTAACATAACGGCAAATAAATGTCACACGAGGTCCATGAAGGCCTAGCATACTTTTACAAGCCAGCAGCCGTACCAGGCACATTAAACATCTCTAGGGTTTATGTACCAGAATGGGTAGGGTGCGTGCCCTTTCAGCGGTACATGAATGGCTTTTATGTGGTTGACGAGCAAAAATAACCCATACCCATGAAGCTGAAGATAAGAAGACTAAAATAAAGCAGCTAAGAACTGCATGCACTTGCCCAACCAACGGCAGCGCATCGTTGAGGCATTTTTCGCACAGAATACGCGAACCAAGGGCGTCCAACTGAAAAAGTCCGACACGTCCGACGTCCGACACGTCCAACTGAAAAAGGCCCATTGTAGTGGGCCTGCTTCGATGTTCAAACCGTGCGGCTTCAGTGACTGGAATTTTGCGATTAAAAAGGATTAACGATTTTTGCGCTTCATGTCAGTGCTATAACCCGATTCCAGGTGTAGAGGAGGTGGTGTTCCTCTACGTGAGTCCCGACCGGCGACGATGGTATGCCACGGAGAGGCGATGAGGGTGGCCTATCTCCATTGCCGCGCCGGTGGAACTCAGGCAGGTGCTCCAGACGCGTGGCCATCTTCGTCGTTGTCCACCGGCGGCTACAAAGGATAACGATTTGGAGGTCTGCACCCAAAGCGTGTCCAGGGAGGTTAAAATGCGTAGAAATGGGTGTAGTATGGTTATTAACAAAATCGGACTTATGACCATAAGCTCGTAAAACCTCATGGTGTTCGAGGTTTCTCCGATATACTGCATGCAGCATTTAGTGCACATAATAGGGTAATATATGTTAAAAGAGTTGCAGTGCAACCCCTGTCGGATTTCGAAGGTATATACTGATTTTATTAGCCCATGTACATTTATCTCGAGCACCTCAAGTTCTTTTACTTTCGAAATCCGACAGCATGATCCTTGAGTTATCCTTGAATAGGGTTATACAGTGACATGAAGGGCAAAAATCGCTATTTTTTTTAATCGCAAAACTCCAGTGTCTGAAGCTGCACGGTTTGAACATCCACGCAGGCCCACTACAATTATTTAACCCGTAAATATAATTTCTCGCATAAAAAAATAAAATAATGATAAACACGCACACACGCAAACTGTAAAACAACTCTGCAGTTTTCTTTCCATATTCTCTTCAGGTCCACATGAGGCAGAATGATCGCCATGATCATCACTGCACCTTAGCGCGAGTTGCAACCACCCGCTTTCATTCTTCCAGGCCGACAGAAGAGCCGTGATTGTAAGCCGTTTAATGAGGACAGGAAGAATGAGAGCGGGTGGTTGGTGATGGGGGGAGTCGCTAAGATGCAGTGATGATCATGGCGATGATTCAGCCTGACATCTTCCCCGTTGCGAAGGGCTGTGGCTTCACGTTCCTTGTAGCGTTTTAGGCGGCAAACGTGCGCGTTCTCGCGGGAACGACAGCGGCGGTCAGAAGGTGGTTGAAGAGGCTCGATGGCATAGTTGGTGGCAGAGTTCCTAGCTAGGACACGGTAGGGCCCGACGTATCGGCAAATCAGCGGCCAGGTTTGCGAATTGGGACCCACAGCCAAACGAGGTCGATCACGTCATAGTGTGCTTGCTTGTGGTGTTCATCATAACGGTGCTTTGCTGTGGCCTGCTGTTCGAATGTGCGACACCGGGCAATTTGGCGGCATTCCTCTGTTCAGGATGTTGCATCGGCAAAAGTTAGATTGTGGCCGGTGGAAGGATGGTACAGGAAGATGGTGTCCACGTTGCAGATAGCATCTCGACCGTACACTCTAAATCCCGGTTATGTACCGCATGAAAGACGACTCGCACGTGGGCCAACCGGCACACATGAGGTACAGTCCTCAACCAGCAGGTACAGTTCGCGACTACTGCGAAATTCAAACGGTACAAGGGTTCCGAGACCCATCCGTACCGGCTAGGCACCTTTTAAACGCGGTCTATTGCAGCTGTACCTAATCTGTACCGCGTATTTCCGGCGCAGGAGTAGGAACGCCTTCTCACGATATCCATACGCTGCAAAAATATTTCGCGTGATTCCGAATACCAGTTAATAAATTTCCTTATGCAGCAGTGCCGTAATGGATCAGCACTATCATTCTATCAAAGAAGTGCAATAGCTAGAACCCGTGACACGGAGGGATCGCACGTTTGGGAAGAACGCGTTTCTTGCAGCCGCTGCAAATCAGTTTGCTTTGAAACGTCGGGGAGCGAGGACGAGTCTGCTCGGTCTTCGAAGAAATTCGTTTGACGTTTTCAAGATTGGAGTCATTTAAGGTGCGTATTATATCTTTGAAGTAATTAGTAGTCTGCACGACGCATTTTCGTTCATCTTCGCTCAGATTCCCAGTGGTCCTGATCACCGCCAGGCTGGACACAACGACTGAGGGACGGAGACAACGAACTTTGTGCTTCATGCACGAACGTTGCTGCGTGAGTTAGAGGAGCCTAGATTGCACTTTACACCTGGACTACACAAGCAAATAGGCATGTTGTTCAGGCAAGCTATTTCGGTTGTTGGATTTTTTTTTTACATTGTATTTTCTTCTAGGTTACGTCCAGGTGATGTCGTAAATGGGCAAGTCAATAGTCTACTGTGGTTGGTGTTAGGTTCTGCGGAAGAAACGGAAGTTGGGGAAGAACAGCAATCCAAAGGTGTGGAAAAGATAAAGAAGCGTGACCACAGAACAGCTGCAATGGTGGAGAGCAGCTGCAAAAGGAGAGATGCAGTGGTCATCGTTCATCCATATACGTTGTGCCCCGTGTGCTCGGCGTTTGTGCATCATGACAATGCACGCTCGCGATGGACAAGCATCACCCCTGAAATTGATATAATTTTCGAATAAGGGTATTTGTTTGTTATATTTATCGTGCAGCGTAGCTTCCTGGGGCTGTTAATATATCGTCGAGGAGGGGAACCACCCCGACGGGTAGGCCTAAATCGCTGCGCGCTATCCGTTACATGTACCGCATGTGATGCCGCATGTACCTCTTAATTTTAAGAGGTACATTTAAAAAAAATGTACCTCTTGGCCAAGCGGTACTTCACCCTTACATATGCGTAAACTGATTTAGGGTGTAGACCAGACGAAAAGGGGAGAAGTGAGTTTGGACTGCATGGCGGTATTATAGGCGAATGTGACGTAGGGCAACAGGGTGCCCCAGTTGGTTTGGTCAGACGACACATAAAGGGACACTCTCTCCTGAGACCCTCCCACCTCTGTCTTGACGTTCTCACGTTCTACTGGTCGCCTTTGTACTCCGCACCTGTGCCCTCATTCCGTCGCCATAACCCCCTTTTTATCCTTAATACCCGGGACGTCACCTACATGCGTTCTCGTTTCCTGTGTAAGCCTTTGGACTCGCGTTATATTGCGCTTCTGATACCCCTTAGTTTGTATTTATGTTGTTTTCATTTTTGCCGGTATTTGCATAATTTCCATCACCCTGATCGCTACGATGACCCCAAAGGAACTGCGCATGGGTGCGCGCGTTTCTTCCAGGTTTCAGCCAGGTTTAGCATAGAGCGTGACTCACATGATATTCACGTTGTTCGGCCCACGTCGTATAGACGATATCAAACCAAACCAACGATGCTTCAAGCCGAGAAAGCCCTTTGGTATCAAAGCTCAGAGGGAAAGCTGGCCCGCGTACCGCCGAACTAGCGGATGCACAAAACATGCCGCCAAAGAGGGTTCGCGCCGGCTGAAGCCGACTGTGAGCGGTTGAATGCAGAACCCAGTGCAGTGCTGTGTGGATGGGAAGCGAAGTGGAGAGACGTGTCGGCCGTTTGAGCAATCACGGCTGCCCATGGGCGCTCCTAGGATTTTTTTTCCAGGGGCAGGGGGAAGGTGCCAGGGGAGGCAAGCGTGCTATCGCCTACCACCTCTTTTTCTGGAGGCGGATGTTGCGGACTGTGCGGGTGCTCAGAGGTTCTTATTATGACATCTGAAAATATGTCTAAAGTAGAAACTAAAAAAATTGGCACGTATGTGCACTGGTCAATTCAGACAAGGCCTATTCCATTACCTGTTGCAAAAGGATGCCACCGTGTTCACACGTTTAGCTGGGAGATTTAGTTATACATGAACAACGACCCGTCGATAACCAATAAAGGAGTGCTCATAAATATGCACTAAAACTCTGCAGAAGTATGCATGCAACTATGGACCTCAAAATATGCATTAAAATTGTTAATGTAAGTATTGTTTTGGATCGTTTTTGGTGTGAAGGTATACAACAAAGAAGGCATGCACCACAGACATCGTCTGCTTTTTGCACCGTACCACAGTGCATATTGAATAATAATATAATTGGGGGTAAATTTACGGGCATCGTAAGTTAGCCCATTTGTGTGAAGAGATGCTGCACGTACAGCATGGTAGGGCTACTGATAATTTCGACCACCTGGGGTACTTTAGACGTGCCAAAGCAATCTTTAAAGGGACGGTCTCGTACAGCCGGGACGATTCCGAAACTTAGTCAAAACTAGTTTCACGAGGACTGTACACATACAACCGTCAAAGTTTGGTTCGGAATAACCAAGCCGTTTTAGAGGAATTTGTCGAAACGTGCCGTAAGAGGAGACGACGAAAGCTGCGCTTCCCTCATGCATACGTCACGTATGACGTCGGCCTGCGGGTGCGTCGTCGTTGTCATGGTAATTGTAACTTGCAGAAGCACCTTGGGTTGAGTAATCCCCTTTGCTCTCGAAATGGGGACACTCAGGCATATATCTCCGCGAGCGGAGAATGTAGTCCGCGCATTGACTGTGGGGTCTCCCATAATGTGGCGCACAACCGGATACGTGGAAGCTAAGTAGCGTGTTTTCTTTCCGCGAGTATTTAATGCGGCTTTTAAATAAACACGTACTCCTTCTCCATGTACGTCGTCAGCGACACTTCACTTCGAAGCATGATCAGTGTACAACGGGGAGTGTAATGGAAGCGCGCGCAATATATTTTTGGTCGGAGCTGTAATGCGACCGCGCGCGCCGATGGCCAGCGACTTCAGATTTGTGATTGTGGATGGGGTTGCTCTGTGACTTTTAGCTTGTCTCTGATGATTAACATAGCTGTTCTGAACCACCATGCTTGCCACTACTTAGAATGCGCGTTTTTCACCTGAGAACTGAAAGAAAATGTACGAGAGTTGCCGCGGTGCCCAGCAACTTCTGAAAGTCGTCTGCTCACGCCGATGCACTAGCGTGCGCAAAAGCAGACGATTTCTGTATCCTATCACGGACTTACCCGCAGGGTGACGTGGCCGTTCTTATTGTTGCCAACATAGATCGCGGCATGCTCTGCAATCTTTATCAATTTAATTCGGTTATTTAATAACTGTGGCGTGTTTTGTCGGGTAAATTAGCATTATTCCATTTTCAACAACGGGCAATCGAATGGTACACCTTATGAAAGTGGCAGGGGGTACGAGGCAGTCCCTTTAACACACAGTTTCTGGAAGCAATGTTTATCGCTCCCACATTGCTACCATTCTCGGTCTGCGGTCATGAGCTCAGCAAGTGAACACGTTACCAACAGAGCAACTGAGGCCGGCAGTGCAGATTGAATTGCGAACGCGGTAATTTTCCTAGCTGTATACAGAAAGCGAAGAAGCAGAGTACGGCCCACCAGACTCAGACACCATGCTGCTTAAACCGCATCTGGAAATAGAGCAAGACATACACACACACGCGCACACACATCCACACACACACACACACACACGCCCGTACACAAGGCAATTGGAGCAGATGGCAATATCCCAAAATAAGCGCTGTGCGAGTATTTTCTGTATATGCCGTAACGTACGAAACATGCATTTATACGCACTATAGAATCTACTAATCGGCCCCGAACCATGACCAACGTGCTTCTATCGTAGAGATACGACACTATATCGAGGGAGAGAGAACGAGAAAACAAAGATGCATTTGCCTGAAAATCCGCAGTTTCACTGCTAGATATTTGCAATGCACCCCCAGTTCAAGCAGCCCAGTTTAAAAGTCCCAGTTGAAACAGCAGCACGTCGAAACCTCTCGGCTGGGAAAAGAAAAAAAAAGGAAATCTCAACAGACGCAGAAAAACAGGGGCGAAGTCACGATACTCCCCTGCACCCTCTATTGGCGCATGCCTCTTTCCATCATGGGATTCCGGTCATTCACCGATGCAGCGTAACCGACTGCCAAACACCGACGAGCAGTTTCATCACCCCTCCCGCCTCTCTCCACACAACCGTCACCTTCCACATACGTAGCAGAAAACAGAAATATGCCAGCTCAATCAGCAGCCGTGCAGCGCCAAGAAACTTGACACCATAAAGCCACCGGATGCCAAGGCCAAGACCTGCCATGCCTTTTCTTATGTAACAATATCAGCAGTCAATCGGCGCGTTGCGCAACAACCCGCAAACTAGGAGGACAGCGGCATACCAGCTGCCACGCCACTCGCAAATCCTCACCCTACGCACCTGGTATTTGCATTCACGCTTTCAGCACAACCCTATCGCCACCCCGCCCCGCCAAGGCTCGCTCCGGGAAGTGGGCGGGCGCCCCGCCAAGCCCCGCCCACCACTGCGACAGCACAAACACAACACCAGTTTAATTTACGAACGTCACTGTGAACGGCCGCCACCGAAAAGATGACATCTGTCCAGGAGCCGGAACGCACGGTCACCGAAGCCCCGAAGCCAGGTCGTCGCCAAAGCGCAAGCATGCACAGTATACAAGGCCCTCAGTCTCATAACCCGTCCCTGCAGTTCAGATACATAGTCCATCATACACAACGAAGTTGAACTCAGAACGAGCTCTGAGGTTGAATTCTGACCTATGATATGATGGGCTGTGATATTGAATAATGAGTAATGATGTGATGAGTTGTGATGTTGATGTTGAATGATGGGTAATGATGTGATGAGCTGTGATGTTGATGTTGAATGATGGGTTATGATGTGATGAGCTGTGATGGTGATGTTGAGTGATGAGTTATGATGTGATGGGCTGTGATGGTGATGTGATGTTATGGGCTAGGCCGGACATGATGTGATGTTGAATGAATATTTCGACAAATGCCGACATGGAGGAAGGAAACACAGGAGCGGCCCTTCCAACTTTTTGCCATTGGGACGGGCGTGCCAGCTTCGCACTGCATTCTGGGATGCTCCTGTCTACCATGTGACCGCTCACGTGACCCGAAGAGCATGCGCAGGCCAGCTCCCAAAGCAGACGACGGGAGCCATGATTGTCTTGCAGTTCATATGTCTGCATTGTAATGAACGCCGCGCGTCCAGCTTTATTTGTGTGTGTTCGGAGGTTTACTCTTGGTTTACCCTTCTACTACAAGACCGGTCAGGGTCTGCAGGACAACCACGCAGGACTAGAAACATCATTCGCGGCAGCGATGTTTGTGTGACGACCAGTGGCGTATCTAGGGTGTGGCAGGTGTGGACAGGTGCCATGGGCGCCAGGTGAACGGGGGCGCCATTATGTGGTCGGGTGTGAATGTGCCAGGTCGGGCACTCAACATGGCACATTCATAAATGATCTAAAGCACCCACTATTAGAGAGGTTGTAGTGTGAAACCTAGTGAGGACCACACGAAAACGCATCCCCAAGGACATCGTGTTAACCATTTGCCATGGGCGCAGGTAGCTCTAGATACGCCACTGGTGACGACGTGGCCGCGTTTTGTGTGTTTGTTGCTGAAGTGGTAAAGCATGCCAGTAATCAAATTTGTACAACGATGGAGGAAATCAATTGAATCTGCAGCTGTAGCACAGCGCCAGCTTACAAAGGAACGATTCAAGATGACTCTCTCACAGACAGGGGTACGAAACAACCGGTCAAGTACGTGCTTACGAAGAAAACGTTATTCCCGTAACAGAGCTGCTTTGTGTTGAACGACAGCCGCAACCGCGGTAAGAACACGTTAACAAAACGTTGTTTCCGCAAGGGTGCTCACATTTTAAGAGTAAGTGACTTTGGAAAAGCACGAAAAGCAGCGCGAGCAACAAAGCGTTGCCAAACCGAAACTTTAGAGAGGATCACGTGGTGGACAGGAAGTAATGGCGGTTTTGACAGGAGCGACCGCCAGAGGGTTCCCACGGAAATCTGCTCGAAACGGCCGCTCCTGTGTTTCCTTCCTCCATGAATGCCGACCTATGGTGCACGGGCAGGCAAAGATCGTGTGAGGTGTCCATGCGCCCGAAATTAGTGCCCTGCTGTACCGCGTCGCGAAACAAGAATCTACGTACGTCATACCAATGTGATGAGGTGAGCCCTTTTTTTTTTTTTTAATGAGATGAACTTGTTCATAATGCGACGATCCTAATATTTCTAATATTGGTGCTTCCAGTATAGAGAAGGAACGCGGAGGGGCGACTGCGCGGGATGTTCTGTGAGGACAATCTGGAATTGTGTTTCTTCATACTCAGCTTGGGTTGAGTACGTGCGTGCATAGCACCAACCAATTTCGGTTTAATAAGCATTGGAGCGTCACCACATAGCATCACTATGCTTTGTCATTCCGCGTGATTTAATTAATTGCTTATGTTGAAGTACACTGTCTAAAACTGCAATATACGTGACATGGGCAGGCTAGAGTCGCGTGAGGTGCGTGCTTCAGATATTGCTGCATGGTGTTGCGTGAATGACAAGTTTGTGAATCTATGTGCCCGCCTGCGACGCTCTTAAGGTGAGCACATTTTTTTAAGAGATGAACTTGCTCATAATTCGTCGTTGTGCTCTGTTTCGAAGGAACGCGTGCGAAGTGCGTTGCGTGCGCTGGCTATGTTTACACACTGGGGGGAGCTGTGAAGGCAATTGTGTTTCTTTATACTCATCTCGGGATGAGTCTTCTGTTTTTAAGATTGAGTACCTGCGTGCATAGCATTGTTTAATAAGCGTTGGAGCGTCAGAGCGTCTTGAGCTTCGCGACATAGCACCTCTATGCTTTTGTCATTCTGCTTGATTTAGTTAATTTCATGTGTTGAGGTGCAACGCACGCTGTCTAAAATAAAAAAACGAGCCCAAGCTTTATAGGATTTATTGATCATTCAAATTGTTTTTCTCTGCACAGCATCAACTATCGATATTTTCTCAATCATGTGCTTCTTCCTGCTCAGCTTTTTTATTTCGAACGCGTCCTGGCTTCCCTGCTTGGCATCACAATGAGTTTTTTTTTTTGCATTCTGTTTAATAATGTTTTTATTTTTGTGGGCCTGTGACAAAATTTGTTTTGAGGAATGAACCCACTCCATGGCACCTTTTGCCATTCTGCTTGATTGAAATAATTTTTTAGGATGAAGTGCAAAGCACACACACACACAAAAAAACGATCCTAAAAGCTTGTTCCCAGGGGTGGGCTCCACCTAACGCACGCGTGCAACCGGGTGAAGCCAACTTTACTCGTGTAGAGCGTGTCCTGAGATGTGTTCCCTGAACACGTTTTTTTTTTTTTTTGCAACTGTGTCTATGTGAACAACGGGAGGCGGCGGCATGTAAGCTATTCAGCCTTCTAACGCTGGCTCTCTAGAAGTATGTACCAGTTGGATAGAAATGAGTCACCAATGCAATGGCACGACGCAGCTGTCCATCTTTCCAAAGAGGGTAATCACAAGCGGCGCCACCTCTTGCATGTGTAGGGAACCTTCTTCGGCGCCATCAGAGCTTGTGAAAAAAGTTTTATTGTGAACCAGTGAGCAGCCGGATGGAGGCATGGGCCGATAGCAGTTGGAGCCTACCAGCCCCAGGCTAAATCTACCTTAAGGTAAGAGTTTTCATATCCTACAGGTAAACTTATATTATCTCATCTAGAGATTACAGGGAATAGCAGTTGGGTCTAGCGATGAGTGGAAGTGACCAATTGCAGTTGCAGCCTGTTAGGGAGCTCTAGACACATAAGTGACCAATGAGAGGCTTGTAGTCAGATGGGCCAATGAGCAGACCACTTGCTGTTAGATGAACCGACAGCAGTTGGTGTCTATCGAGGGAGCTGAATGACCAATGAGCACAAGGGATGACCGGGACTAATGATATATGTGATGCAGCTGGACCAGGAGGCTGTTGTACCAAATAAAGGTTGAAATCAACATTTGTCGTGTGTTCTGTCTGAAGCCGCTGCATTGTGGTCTAGTAGCGACAGGCTAGCCGATAACTGTTCAGTAGGCTAGGTGGACCAATCAGGGCCAGACATCGATAGTCTTCGATGTGAAAGGACAATCAGCAGGCTTAGCGTGGTTCGGCTTAGAAGTCAGTAGGCTTAGAATGGACCAATCAGCATGAAGTAGGCAGAGCTGGTGAAGAGTTGCGCCATCTGGCGTCAGTGGGCTTAGAACGGGCCAGCGAGGGCCAATCGGTAGCGGCCAATTAGAGGTTTTAGAAAGTCCCGTAGAGTGATCAGTAGGCTTAGCGTGGACTGGCTTAAAAGTCAGTAGGCTTAGAATGCACCAATCAACGCGAAGTGGGTGGAGCCAGTAAAGAGTTGCTCCACGAGGCAAGTAGCATGGACCAATCAGGGCCAGCCAGAGCAGAACCAAGCCGTGCCCTATGACGCAGCTGGACCAATAGCATAATTTCTATTAAATGTCTAGGGAACCTTCTTCGGCGCCGTCCGAGCATGCACAGAAATGTTGTGAACCAATGAGCAGCAGGCTGGAGGCATGCAGTTAGCACAGGCCAGTAGCAGTTGGAGCCTACCAGCGTATGACCCCCGCTAAACTTATCTTATGGTAAAAGTTACAATCTCCCACAGTTAAATTTATCTCATCTAGAGATGAGTGTGAGTGACCAATGGCTTGCAGTTCAATGAACCAATAGGAGTGGGTGAGTGGCCACTTGCTGTTAGATGGATCAATCAGAGTTGGAGGCTATGAGGAAGCTCTGACCAACTAGAACCAATAAGGAGCTGGGTGAGTGGCCACTTGCAGTCAGATGGACTAACGAGCAGACCACTTGCAGTTAGATGGACCAATAACAGTTGTAATCTACCAAGGGAGCTGAATGAGCAATGAGCGCGAGAGACACCCACATAGAATTATGAACCAATGATCTCTCTGATGCAGCTGAACCAATCCACAGCTGGGCTAGGAGGCTGTTGTACAGAATAAATCTTGAAATCAACATTTGACGTGTGTCTTGTCTAAAGCTGCTGCCTAGCTTAGGAACGAGAAATTCAGGTTAGCCAATCACCGTTCAGTAGGCTTAGCGTGGACCAATCAGGGCCAGCCATCGGTAGGCTTATAATGGACCCATCGTTGTGAAGGGCCAATCAGCGTGAAGTGGGCGGAGCCAGTAAAGAATTGCGCCATGTGGTGTCAGTGGGCTTAGAACGGGCCAGCGAGGGCTAATCGGTAGGCTTACATTGGGGACGGCCAATAAGAGCGTCTGGAAAGTCCGGGAGGGTGATCAGAAGGCTTTGGCTTAAACGTCTGAATCAGTCGGCTTAGAGTGGACCAATCAGCATGAAGTGGGCGGAAAGTTGCACGCCACAAGGTAAGTTCGAACATCTGAGATAAAGCTGCAGCGGGGTCGCTGCCATCTCGCGGGCGCTAATGGAGGCTATGTTCGGCGAGACAGTCGGTGGCGGCAGCCAATCAGAGCGCTTAGAAAGTCTGGGAGAGTGATCAGTAGGCTTAGAATAGACCAATCAGCGTAGCTCAGCGATCGGCGTGCACCAATCAGCGTGAAGTGGGCGGGGCCAAGTAATTAACAAAAAGGAGCGGAGCTATGGTCAATCAGTCAACGAGAAGTAGGCCTGGCATGAGCCAACCAACGTGCAGTGGGCGGAGCTAATGGCGGCCCATCAGATGGCTTTGGAATTGGCTTGTGTTGGATTAGAACTGGGTTGTGTTGGCTTACCAGTGGATTTTGGCTTAGAATTGGACTGGAATTGGATTAGAGAAAACTCTTGGCTATAGGACTTCTAATTATACTACCCACGTCGTTTGGTGTCTAAATTGACACCTTTTACTTTTTCGTTCTTAAGCGCCATGCAGCAAAGCAATTGGTGGGTCTAATTGGCGTATACATACCTGAATGACTAACAATGAGCCTTGCGGAACACGTCAGAAAAGCGCTTTTAACGTCGTTCTTATTCCCACCAATTCTTATTCCCACCAATGTGCATCACTTTCTTGTGGTCGTTCCAAAGGATAAGAGGCTCAACAGTCTTCATGTGGAAAAACGATACAGATGATAGTGGATTAAAGGGACTATCGCATCCGGGAACGCATGCATGATACACATAGGGTAATGTTCGTCACCGTTTCAGAGTCAATTTGGTCAAATTTCTCTTCCGAAAACAGCTTACATATTAAAGAAACGAGTTTTAAAGGTTCGCATTCCCTCTGCAGCCAACACGATAATGATGTAAGCCAGGCACACGGATGGGAGCGCAGCACAGGCGATTGGATTGTCTCCGAGGTGTCTGCTTGCCGTTCGCGTCGCAATATACTAAGTGAAAAGTCCTCAGTAAATACGCCGACTTTCGCTTACCAGTGTGAATCCTGACGTAACCATGTTGCGTGAAACACGGTGTCACGCTCGTGGCTGTACGAACACGTTCGACACTAACCAGAAACAACATTCCTCGAGCCGATCACAGAAAGACGCTGTCCCCTAACATACCCGGCTCGCCCACCCGCCTACTGGTCGGTAGCCAAGACTACCAAGGTCCCTCCGGCCGCACCATGATTGGATCCCACCGCGTCAAAGGGGCGCGCAGTGATTGGTCTCGTCTGGGTGATGTTTCCTGAGAGGGAATCCTGGAATGCGTCGTCTGGTCTTGCCAAGTTTTATATCAAACAGCACAGGAACAACGCCACCAATTCGCGTCGGATAGCTTTATTATAAGTGATGAACGCAGAGTAAAACGGCACTACAGTTTCGGAATCGACCGGGACGGATGCGATAGTCCCTTTCAACAGATTGCGACAACCGCATGAAAAACAAACGACGAACAACGGCGAGCACGAAAACAAAGCTTATGTCGCCTAGGCTTGAACTTTTGACTCTTGGCCTGAGTAGACGGCTCGGCTTGGATGGATTGGCTTCACCCGCATTACCGTATGTAGTTTAACTTTGTGCTTAATCTACTTCTTGCTTTCGACTTATTGATTATTCCGGCAATTCAATACGTCTTTGTTTTTAAATTGAATAATTATGACTGCGATGTGTCTCCAAATTTGTCACTGTGATATTTTCGTACAGCTAGTCGTAGCGCCATGCCCATCGCATGAAGAGGCGGTGTAAGTCAACTCGCGAAGATTGTATGATCGTGCTGCGGATACCATGATTCCCAGTTGTAGCTCGTATATGTCTGCAATGAGTGATCTTGAATGACGTGTTTGAAGTAACTCGAAGATGTCGGTCTTCTACTGCTCGGACTGTTCTTTTTCGCAACCGTTTACGCTGACGTGTTGCGACACATCGGGTACGCTCTCTCGCATGAACCAGGGTTCTGGGTTACGTGCGGCCTTCATGGATGCACTCAGGGGTTTCAAAAGTACAGAACACTGGTAAAGCACGTGAGACGCGAACATCCGGCGAATGCCGAAGGTGAACGAAGTGAAAGCGGCGATGAAGCTGAAGGCAGAGCAGACAGTGGTGAGGAAAGTAGTCAAAAGGAACCCTCAACGAGTTCTCCAGCGCAGCCCTCTTCCAGCAGTACACTTGGCCTGGAGCAAGACTCCGTGATGCAAGGTGAAGTGACTTTAGACCTAAACTGACCACTAGCTGACTGCGCTACTGAACTGAACTACTGCGCTGACTGAACTGACTGCGCTAAACGACGATTGCTTGCTTGGATCAGCCTTGCCATCACTGCAGTAATTGATAGCATAAATTGTTCAATGCAGGTTCCCTCAAAGCCGCCCACAACATTTTTTTAAATTCCGTGTTAGCGCCGCGAAGCAACTGTGGCTATGAGCGGCGTATAGACGTGGACAGATGAAGAGAGGACAGCAGGAAGGAGTGGAGGACAGGGGGGTTAGTATGCGTCCTGGGCCAACTTCAAGGGGAACTGTGCCGACATTCGTCTAGAAAGTCTTCGGAAAACCCAGGGAAAACCTCAGACAGCACAGCCGGTGACAGGAGCCCACAACATTTAAAAAAGTGTGTAGTGAATGTCAGTCAAAAGGACTGGACGCCGTCGAGGACATCGCTGGTCTGCAGCAAATATTTTAAAATCAGGTGCTTCGACAGAACTGGGCGAACCGTTCGACTGAGGCCTGACGCTGTGCCCAACAATTTCGACTTCCCAGAATACCTCCAGAAACTAATAATGCATGCGTCATATGTTGAGGCCGTCTTTACATGCACTAAAAGCTGGTTGAACACACATGCATGAAAAATTAATTAATCTTGCTCAAAATATGCACCTCTAGAAATTCACTTGCATGCATTTAAAACACGCAACAAATTAACTGGGGCAAAAGTATCTTACTTTATGCAATGTACAGAAAGCGTGCAGAGTTGAAAGCATAGATCGAGAAGTTACCCATCAAACGGAACTCCTTACGAAGTTACCGTGTGAAAAATACAAGTAAGCTAATAACGAAGTTATTCAGCCCGAAACGTAACTTGCAGTTACGAAGTTAGTTTAAAAAAAGAACTAGTTACTCCCAAGTTACTTCGGACACAAAATAGCACTACACCGGTGCAGCGCGTGTGAGCAGTTGAGTTCGACCCTGAGTTGCCTGCGTTGAGTGTTCGTTTATGTCCAACAATGCGAACGATGTGCATCTTATTCCTTGTGGGCACACAATGGTTCAGCTTCATTTCAAAAGCAGCGGTTCTTACTTCCTGAACAGAATACTGTCATTGACTGAACATGACGTTTTATAACATAAAACGCCATGTAAGAACCGGAGAGAAAGCAAGAAAACAAGTGGACGTGAGCGAAAAGCGAATTGAAAGTAACTTGGACCTTAGCTTAAGTTACTTTGGCAAAGTTACCTGAAAAAGAAACGAGTTCCTCTGAAAGTTACCACGGCGCAAAAGCAGCGAGTTAAGTTATAAGTTACCAAAAAAAGGAACTTAGTTACAGTAATGAGTTGCCTCGAAGTCTGGTTGAAAGTGTGCATTTGGATGAAAATCTAGCCTCTATGAATCATGTCCCCTCTGCTAAGACTTTCAAGCGATGGTTGGTGATTGGAATCAGTACTGCATGAACTAGTCCTATAAATGAAAACACTCCTGAATAATGCATTCATATGCAGTTAAAAGCCACTTCATATTGGATAGGACAGTACTAAGATGGGCAAAAGCATAGAAAGAAAAAGGTATTCCATGGAAATTTTGCCTAACATACAAACTCGTATTAGTGGGACATACAAACACACCAGTAACATGTCTCTTTGGTGCGTTCCGGCATGTTTACTTTACTTAGAGACAAAAAATAATTTTTCAACCTCCGAATGTCTACGCTTTATTCTCCCTGCTTAAGTTTGCGAAAACATATGTTTGAATGCAGCCCAAATGAAAACAATGTGATCCGTCTGAGCAGTATCGGACTGTACCACCTTGCCAAGGAATATACAGAGACGGTGACAGCCAGGCCTCATCTGCGAAAGAAATTGTCAAGGTTGATCATATTCAACAACCACTTATGCACTGTGCCAACTTACCTGGTTGACTGCATCAAACTTGCTGTTGCAAATGGACTTGTGATACTTTGATGTTGGAGCTTTCACCTTGCTACTTAGCCGTTTTATGACTTATCCACTCTACTTCTAGTCATTTTGAACTGTCTCTGCCGCCGTTTACCTCCCCAGTGCACATATCTCTAGTCGATACGTTTTTACCGTCATATAGGCTTTATATCACATACTTAATATCATTCTAGTCATTTGGAAGTGCTTTAGTGCCGTTCGGCATTTCATGTCATAACTAGTCATATCTAAGCTTCTTGTGCAAAGCATAACGTTTATACCCAAGCATACTAAGGTGGTTACATAAACGAACGTGCCAAACATTGCTGAATGCCGAGAGTCAATTCTGAGAATACTTCTCCCTGGCATTCCACACCCCCAAGCAGAAAGGAAATGGGAGAAACACGAGAAGCAACACGGCTGCACACGCTGGCAGACGACAAAGGAAACGTAACACAACAAATACAACACCACACAAAACCAGAAATCACATAATCGAAGTTCAAAGTACAAAATTGGAACGACACGACCTCACACTACTACAAAATAGACAGGAAATAACATAACTTAAAACCCTGAGACTAGGGGACAAAAAAAAACAAGCACAGACAAGGTCTCAAAGGTCTCTCTTTTTTGTCCCCTAGTCTCGGGTTTTTAAGTTACAGATCTATACCACCTCTCTATCCTCTCATTAAGGAAATAACATGTATGTGACGGGATTTCACACAAAAAAGGTGAGGAACCCAATCACGAGGTATTTCTGCAGCGATCCGTGGCAAAATTTTAGCGAAGCAGCAAGGGAAGCGCTCACAAACAGCAAACCTTGTAACAGCTTACATGCATTGCAATGGGCTGTAATGGCTCTTTTGAGCACCGTAATATGGCGGCCGGTTGGCGTACCCTTTCCCGCGATGCCCTCACCCGTCCGCTATCCAGCCATTATACATAGAGATCAGTGTGCTGTGTTACGTCACTGTTATGTACCCCGTTATGTCACCAGTGTTGCGCAATGGCAATTAATGCTGCGAGCTCACTGTGGCTGTCGCGCTGTCGCCTCCCAGTCGCACATAAAAGGTCACAAGGTATCTGGTGGCGTCTGAGGGTTGAAGTTGAAGCATAACGTTTTCTTGGTTGGAGGCGGTCGGATAACACGCTGTAATGAACAGCGTTTTGTGTGTGAATCGTTTGTTGCACTTGAGCTGGCAAGTATGACATGTGAGCTGTACTTTTTCATCGAATGTATTCGTCCTCTGCTCTGCGGCCGTTCACAACAAGGAACTTACGCACATCCGTGGCTTTGAGAGTTTTGCTGACGAGTTACGTGGGCCTCTAGCGATTCACCGCAACGTGTATTGGTTGTATCGCCGTCACCAATGGAAAGTGTCTGGTGGTTGCTTGGCGTTGCATTTATAATTACGTCAGTTGCAGTAATGTTTACGTTGTTGGCAATCTGACAACAAAGAAAGTGTGTTGTGAAGTGCGACTGTGATATTTGGAAGATGCCCCTTTGTTGCTCGATTTGTTTGCACGAATTATCGTAAAAGACTGGGTGGTCTAATGTTTTGTTTTACTTTGTTTCAACTCCTGTTCTTCGTCATCATTACTGTTATTATTCAAAGCAGCTTCGCACCTTCAGGAGATTTTGATTTACTCTGCATTTATTGTTTTACAGATGGCATTATTTCCTTTCGTCGAAAGACTTGTTGTTTGCCTAAGAATATGTTTCATGCAAGAATTTATTTATGAGCACGTATCGTATTCTGTATTCAATGTTGAGCACGTCGTAAATCTGAACATTTAGCATTGCCAACCACCATGCCTACAGAAACTCAACTGGAGCGTATTGTGTAAAAGTATTCTGCACATCATAGTTATTTCTGGTAGCTGCTTGTCGTTTCACAAATTTATTGTTCAACCAAGTTTCCAATCCTGTGTAATACATCCATAACCCTAAGGCTGAGGGACACAATCTAACGACACCAGTTCGCCTGCTTCATTGCCATCTTATATTATTGTGTTACGTAAGCTTGAAGTCACCAGTTCAGGTAACTGGAAAGAAGCCAAAACCTCCAGTACTCACGTGGCATGGCCAATATTTTCCAAAAAAAAAAAAACGACAAGTAATTGGTACTATTTCAAGTAAACTGCTTGTTGGTCTTCTGACGGAAATCTGCTTTCTTTGTGAAAGAACTGAAGAACTGTTCCATTTGCCACGGGGACAGAGTGCTCAGCTATGCAGGTTCGCCCGAGGGTGTGGGCACTCTTGTATGTGCGTCAAGGACGAGGGCATCAGGCTCAAACAGCTGAAATGTCGACATTTCGCTCAAATAGTACGCTAACTAAGACATAACATCTCCATAAACACATTATATGCTATTCATGCATAATTCTTATTTGTAATAGAACACAGGATATGTTCTATTTTACACTGTCACACAGCTCATCTAATAACTGTATTGGCACCAGTGTTACCAGCAAATAAGGGCTGAAGTAGCTGCACAGGCTTGCGGGACGCCCAGAGCAAGAAGAACTGGTGGAACACAGTAGTACACCACTGGTATGATAATGGTTGGTAGGGTTATTTTTTGGTAATGTGAAACAAAGTGCAGAGTTGTAGCAGGAACAAAATCTCATGAGGACATACTGCATCAAAGGTACGTTCCTTTAATTTAGAGGTGACCTGCAGAGCACTTGCTAGAGTTGTTCTGGCATGTTACCCTGGTGAAAGACTTCAGCTGCCATACTCATGGGCTGACCTGATTCGAGAGAAGAAATAACACAGTATACAACTTCAGTTCCGGTGAATGCAAATGTTGTAATCTAACTGAGCAATGATTATAAGATAAGAAGTGTAAACAAGAAAATATCATATTCAATATCATGTCTTCAATATCATATTTGTGCACATGATAAAGCAAATTGTAAATCACATAACAAAAAGCTAAAAAAAACTGGAAGTAAGGAACCTAGGAAGAGGGTGCACAGCATTTATCTGCTCTGAATAGTGGGTTGTCTCACCTATAGGGTCCGCTAAGAAAGTCACCTGTAAAAAAGCGAGCGACGAGTGAAGAGAAAAGTACGTGTACGTATGTTCAACATATTCCTTAAATATTCTGTTGAAGTGTGGTTTCTAAGATCATGCAAACGAGGTGGGTGTACCCTGTTACCCACTCTTAATAATAAAACTTTTGAAATCCACGCTAAGAAAACCACCCTCCAAATTCCAATCCTTTCAAAATCAAGCTGTCAAAATAAATCACAATGGGTCTATGCAGTCCAGTGTTAAGCATGGTTTTACGTGAGAAAATCAGTGTTTAAGAAGGTCACACTCCAGAATAACGAGTCTTTATGCAATTCTGTGTGGTATTCAGCATGTATCTCTCAGTTATTCATTAATTTAATTAAGTTAGAGGCGTAAATAACTACGCGTATGAATACTAGGAAAACAACGCTTCAGAGGTTCGGCCGTTCGGCTACCATTGGGGACGAGGGTATTAGAGAAAATGGAGTAACGACGGAGCTGTATGGTGTTGCGTGATGTGCTGCATAAAAAGGATAATCACTGCAAGCTCTAATAAAGCATATGTTTCTTCTGCCGATTTCGTCAGGTATTTTTCAGACGTGTAACGACTTGGTGTGCTAACACGCGCGTGTAACTTATGAAGGAATTCATTGGCGAAGTGACATTGATGCAGTCGTAGCTGTTTTGGACAGGCAATCTGATAGCGAAAAATGTCCACGATAGGCAACATATAAAACGTACCACAAGACTGCTGTGTCGACCGTTTGTCACGACGGTAATCACGTACATCACGGTAAACATCATGGAAAAGTCTCTTGCTTTCCTCGGCCTCGGCCTACGAAGAACCGCTAATGTTATGTTTGATAAGCGCCGCGAAAAGTGGTTTAGCAAGGTAAAACTGTGCCGGGAACGCCGTCACATGAGGGATGTGTTTAATTAAATCACAGTGAAAGATAGGAAAGGAATGTTACTGGTCATGTAGAAAGCAGATCGCGTTCACCAACATATCAATGGATTGTTTAAATAGTGTTCCTGTCAATGGACAACTGACGTTTTCGTCCCGTCTATACTGAGCAATGTTGGCACTGTGACTCAATGGGGCATTTACAGCTCAGTGTCATTACCACATGAGGCAAGTTGACTCTCTCAGGTGCTGTCACTGTAGTGCTGTAGAAGATCCAGAGTATATTCTTTGTCATTGCCCAGACTACTGAGCTTTCCAAACTGCCATTTTGAGATCTCAATAATCTGAACTCCTGCCCCTCTCTCTAAAATTTCTTGGCCTATAGCTAAATCGAGCTCACGAATGCCTGCTCTCGAAGCTCTTTTTGCAATTTTGGACTCCATGGGACATTATTTCCTTCCTCACACCTCAAGCAGCTATGGGGTAGAGTACCGCCCCAGGCAATGAAACTCTCTGTCCATCTCAAAATAAAGTTGATGAACAGCATCTGCAACTTCTGTGAGGTGGTTTAAACCACTCTTATTACTACATGATACAGACAAAATACAGAAACCGACACTTCCTCAGGTAAGGAAGCGTGGACCTCCATGTGAAACCTTGTACAAATTAAACTTAAACAAAAATCTTCAGTGTCGGTTTCTGTATTTTGTTTATGCGATCTACAGGACTTGACTCCCCTCTTCGTATATCAACCACATGTTATGTGTAACCTAGGAATGCTGGTATGTGGGTGGAGTGAATAGTTTGCCACAGTACCACAAATAGGAACACAAATGGCTGATAAATCTGCTACAGAATCTGGGCCAAGACGATGAGCTCTTGAAATCATCACAGTTTTCAATACCATGCAGAGGAAGATAGAGTAGAGTACCCTCAAATTTTGTACTACTTTTTCTGAATTACTTGTAATTATGCAGCAGCTACATAGGCAGCAGTTAAAATGCTACTCAGAATTGCCAAAACTTCATGCTAGCACTCAATTCTTTTTACAAACTTTGGTTTGTGATGTGACGAATGTTTCAGTGACTTCCATAGGCCCGGTTTCACCAACTCTGGTTAACTGAACCAATATCAAGGGTTGCCAATCCTCGAACAGACACTTAACAGACACTTCTTTTTTTCCATCGGTGATGTGGTGAAGCAGATAGTTTAATGACCGTTGATCTTAGTTCAGATGCTGAAAAGGTTGGTGAAACTGGGTCATTATGTAGCCTTTGTGTTCTGGTGCTGTGCAATGGGTTCTCGAGGGATTCAAACTACAAAAAAAAGGTTAGTAATAAAAAAATTCTTGGCATACCTACCTACCTACATATATGTCCTGGACAGCATGTAAGAAACTCAACAGAATATAAATGTCATCATGACATTGGTAGACAGACTGATACCGAAACAAATCGGAAGGGGAGGGCTGGGTTCCACGAATGGGCACTTGTTCACTGCCTCCTCTTGAAAGAAAAGTAGGACCCAAAGTCGCGTGCTCTCTCAGAGACCACCGTAATACCCTCAAGACCGTGCCTTTTTGATGCGAACTCGTCCCCCCTAGCTTTGAGCGTAGCTCAACTGTACCAAATTGGTGGCACTGTTGAACAGTATGATGTCATTTGTTTTTATGATGAACAGTATGATGTCATTTGTACTGTTTCTAAGGCACTTTGTACAAGGGTTTTGTATGCCAGCAGTGTACTGTCTGCGAAAGGTAGTTTCCGTGTCCACTTCAAGAAGACATTTTTTTTTAAGAGGCTTAGAGGATGCGTAACTAATGTGTGATTCCCACTAAATATCAGAAGAGAGGTGCACACTTAAATACCTGAAACCCTCAACTCAATTAATTGTAGAACCAAAATTACGTGGGAATACATTGAGGTTTGTCTCGTTCACAAAAGACATCATTGCACACTCTGCAAAGTGCATCGGTAGTTGCCATGGCCTACATCAGTCATAGATACTGCAAACCACTCACTGAGCATAGTCAGTCCGCGGTACGCAAAGTGAAAAGCGTCATTGCCCATTGTGAACATGGCCATGCAACAGTGCTTGCGGCTTCGCATTTTTCACTAGTTTCTTTGATCACTTTGTTATGAGATGAGTAATGCTTTGCCAATTCAACACTTGGAACTTTGGAACAACTTTGCGAAGCATATGTACTCGTATGCACTTCCTTTAATCGCTTCAGGAGTATTTCTTCCGTAACGTATCTCAGCAAAGCAGTATGTCATGTAGGTAACACAATTTTGGCACAGTATTTGCTTGATATGTCCAACAAGCAGAGATATCAAATCTTTGTGCCAAAATGGTGTGCCACGTGTCCGTGTAAAGACGAGTCGCTTAGATGGAATAGGTACAGCATCTTGATGTTGAATGCAACAAGTTAATGTTTGACAACATATATGTCATGGGTTAAATAGAGCAGTATATCATACACATCAGAAGAATGCCAACACTTCAGTGCTTTACCTTTACCTGTTATTCCAATGTTTACTCTCCCTTCTATTGGAATTATGTATTTCAGAATCATTTTTGTAATACTGAATTTTAATTTGGCAATCCTTTCACATGTCTTGTGATAGACAGGTTAGCAATGTAAACAGTGTTTATGTGCCTCTCACAACCTGCATCTTTATGCAAAAGTACTCCAAAAGCCGGAAGACGACATAACTAGACAAAAAGTAGAGAACCCCAACTCAACATAACAAAATAACAAGGTTTACTCAGACGTTTCATCCGTCATACGACGGACATCATGAGTGCCAAACTGAACAAGAAATTACACAACCGGTCGCTATTTAAGGAGATGGGAGTATTGTTCGGGGAGGGGCCACGGTTTTTGTTACAAACCGAGGGGTCACTGCGTATGTTCCGAGACTCCAGAAGCTTCCTGTGTCCCCATCTTTGTTCTCTCTTGTTATGTTAAGTTGGAGTTCTCTACTTTTTTGTCTGCATTTTTATGTCTGAGGGTGTTTTTGTGACAAGAGGGCAAGGGTGCCGGCAACATGGCACATGTTCACAAAAATGCAGAACCAGAGACACACACACACGCACAAAAAGTATAGCATAACACAGTCCCAATCATTTTGTCGTGTCCTTTTTGATGTGTCGTCTGTTCTACAGCTTTTTTTTGTTTCGTGTGTAGTTTTTGGATTTAAGCCCAGGAGCAGTTGCTGTAGAGGATGCTGAGAACATGTGAAGCATACATTTTCTCATTCTCAGATTATGCTGTAAGCAGTGTGAAATACAACCCAAAAGGAATTTAATGAGAGACAACTTGTCATCAAGATCAGTGTGGGAACATTGCGAAGGAAAAATAATTCTGAACCATAATGGATTCCTATCCTATTTAATGGTACAGTATCAGATGAAAGTAATCCAAATAATATTAAAGAAGTAACCATGCAAATTATCAGTCAAACAGTGAAGCTGGCTGCAGTACACTACAATGTGTCACATGTAACAATATCAGGGTTTCCAAACATAAACCTTAGGGAGGCCGCAATAGTCAAAGCGGGGGTTGCACAAGTTGGCGAAAAGAAAAAGCAGATGAAGTGAACGCAATATGCGACAAAACCAAGGAAACTATCACGCTTCAACTGCAATATATTGAAGTTGTTTTTAAAAAAATAGAAGTTAGTTCAGCGCACAGATATCAGCTGTCGAACACACAGCCATCCCGAAAACTATGCCCATCTTCGTTGATGCACCCACGAATCCACAGGAAGACCGCCGAGGCTTTCCCACTCGGATTAAGTATCTGTACCTTGAACTGTGAACAGTTTGGTTGGGTGTACACTCCAGAAGACGAGAACAGCTGATTGCCGATTTCATAGGCGCGGCCATGCTAGCCGACAAGGACAGTTCAACAGAGGAGCAATTTGAACCCGAATGTGGCGTTAGTGGTAGGCGCAACAATTTGCACTTCAAACGACGTAAAGTGACCAAAAATTAAGCAGCGAGGATGCGTGCTTGCTCATTTGTGATTATTTGGGCCTGTAATCCACATCACGGTTCACAAAAGCTGCTAAAAATGACGATGACTGGCACAAGAAAAACGAGTTTGCAATGTTTTTTGACCCGTTGCGGTTCAAGCGAATATCTTTTTTGTGCTTCCTTCCTCTTTTTTTCTTTCTTGTTTTTCTTTTTCTTTTATTGTTTTTTGCTGTTGTCGGTTCGTTCCGGAGCCCTAGCTTGGAAAGCTGCTCCTGTTTAGTTTCGGTATAAATTGGAATGTGGGGGCAGGGGGAACAGTCCACCGCTCCTCGAGCTTTCACGGTGCTGGCTCTGCCCCCCCCCCCCCCGAATTTTCCCTCCGAGGACCTCTTTGAAAATGCCGTACTTCTCAATCTCTAACTCCATGTCCAGCAGTGCTCTCCTTCAGGTTAGGTTAGGATGGGTTAGGTTAGGTTAGGGCTCGCTCCCCCTTGCCGACTTCCGAGTTAGTGCGAGCGAGGTATCTCGATAATGGAAAATCTGAAACGGTGCACTAAAAACAAATGTCACCTCTGTGAATAATAATTTGAAGCATATAGATGAAGGATTCATCTCATATCTAAACCGATTGCCAGCAATTCTGCTCTTTCTGTTCCTCGAAGAAAGAAAAACAGCTTCACACACACACACAAAATACATCTTAGTGAATTATGCAAATTAGAATGCCAAAATACCTTGCCTCCTCCACTTGCGTACGCGTACGTGCGAAACTAATGTACACACAGTCATAGCTGTTTTATTTCAAAAAATCTCCATTAAAAATGGCTACGACCACGAAGTATGCGTTTGTGGCACCCCGTTTATTTTGTGTGTGTGTTTCAGCTTGGACAAACTTTTACAAAAAAGTCACGAGAGCACGTCATTTTCACAGTTCAGTTCTACGGGCGCGTATCTTTTCCAAGAGAGACTATAATGACTAATAAGGATGACTAATCAATTAAATTCATTAATTAACTCTAATAAGGACGTCTTGAACAAAAGCCAGATACCGATATGAGAGACTGTCCTAGTTAAAATCCACGTTTAAAAATTTTGAAACGCGTACGTGTATTAAAATATCAATCCCTGAATTTTGACATGCAGATGACCAAAACCGAAACCGTGGCAACCACGTTTGGGGTGGTGGTCTTCACGGTACGGGATCTGTATGGGATATACTTCTGTAAGTCAACTGCGCTCGCAACTATATTGTCTTGGCTCAGAAACCGTATGTTTCTGGAACGTAGAGAGGGAAAAAAGGAATCTACACAACACGAATATACTTCAAGTACTCTTCTCCTTAGGGAAGCGAGGAAGCGAAAGATTTATTGACTCTACGTTGCACTTGTGTCAGCGCGCTGAGCGGTTGAGCTGGAATTGGAATTAGAATTGGAAATTAATCAAAAAGAATGATAAATATTACTAAAAAGAAAAAGAACGAAAAAAGCGTTATCTGAGCTGATCGAGCTCGGTTCACTCTGGAAATTGTTGCACCGACGACTGGCGCCACGTTCGAACTTACCTAAAATTGCTCCTCTCTTGAACTGTCCTTCTCGGCTCGCATGGCCGCTCGCATGGCCGCGCCCATGAAAGCAGCAATCAGCTGTTCTCGTTTTGTGGAGTGTGGACTAAACTGTTTGTAGTTCAAGCTACAGGTACTTAATACGAGTGGGAGAGCTTCGGCAGTCTTCCTGTGGATTCGTGGGTGCATCAACAAAGATGGGCATAGCCTTCGGGATGTCTGTGTGTGTGACAGCCGGTGTCTTTCTCCGTCTGTTACGTCGCGAGACAACTGATCACCGTCTGCGCGCTCGGAAGCTTGAAATCTGCCCTGATACATATACAGTAATATGCACCTTCAATATACGCTGATACATATACGGTCAATAAATTGGGGCTTGCTCCACAGCAATCTTTCCCGGAGTTCACAAGAGACACTGTTTGTGGATTTATGCCTTACATTTAATCTATCGCATGTCGTTCCACATCCTACCCGAATAACTCATGCCACGCAGTCGACCCTTGACTTGGTTTTAACCTCCCATCCTGAACACATCACTTCTTTGCATGTCACTGATGGTCTCAGTGACCACAAGGCCATTTTCTAAGATATCTCTTCAAGTAGTCCAAATGTTCATAAATTTAACGATAAAACCATATACGACTATGCTCGAGCTAACTTCCAAGCCATCAACGAGGGTCTGGAAGCTCTGTATGAAAATTCATTTCATGGCACCTCGCCTCACTCCATTGAGGATAACTGGTCCCTCTTTCGTGACAACATAAACTACCTTACCAAGTACAATGTTCCAAAGATAAGAGTGAAATCTTATGATCACAATCCTTGGTTCACGAAAAGTCTTAAAATCTTGCTAACCAAGAAAAAGCGCTTATTCAGGAAAGCAAAGCGTCTTGGCGACAACGTATCATGGGCTAAATTTCACTACTGTGAACGGGAATACGGGCGCTCGATCAAGGAAGTGAAACATAAGTTCTTTACCATCGACCTCCCGTCTCTCTTGACGAATAAACCAAAACAATTTTGGAAAAGCTTATCTCCACCAAAATCCCACCTTATCTGTCTAACTGACACCCGCTGACAGCGACTGCGCCAACGCTTTTGATTCCTTGTTTTCATCCATTTTCAACACCGATAACGGGTACACCCAAACTCCATTATCAGTAATCGCCTTGTCACCTATGGTCCCCATTCATATCAGCACTCATGGCATTTGTAAAATCATTGAGTCACTTAAGCTGTCGTCGAGTGCTGGTCCGGACTCTATTAACCCGAAGGTTCTATACAACACGAGATCTATTTCCAGCAAGATTCTATGTTGCATATTTACTCAGTCACTCCAAGATTCTGCCATAACGCAGGACTGGAAGATGGCGAAGATTGTCCCTATTCACAAATCAGGCAGCTGCCACATCGTTAATAACTACCGCCCCATTTCACTCACTTCTATAGCATGTAAAATTCTCGAACGCATACCCCAACGTAGTTAAGTACCTTGAAGAAAAATGCTTCTTCTATCACTTGCAGCACGGGTTTCGAAACCTCTTTTCATGTGAAACTCAAGTAGTTAGTTTTGTTCACGACATCTTTCTCCACGCGGACAATAATCATCAGACTTACGCCGCTTTCTTAGACTTTCGCAAGGCCTTCGATATGGTGACGCACTCTAAGCTTCTATACAAACTGTATCTGCTTAACCTCGACCCGTATGTCGTCCATTGGATAGCTCAATTCCTGACTAATCGTACGTTATTTGTTACTTGCAACAACCACCTATCCCCAGACGTACCTGTGCTTTCTGGTGTCCCTCAGGGTTCAGTCCTCGGCCCTCTCCTTTTCCTTATCTATATATGACCTTCCTTCAGGCATATCTTACACGATTCGTCTTTTTGCTGCTCGACTGTGTAGTACAGGCAAATCCTCTCTCCTTCTGACCAACTAACCTTAAAAAACGACCTTTAACTAATCCGGCGTTGGTGCAATGAGTGGCAAATGCCTCTGAACATTGCACAGTGTTGCATTTTGTCGTTTTCTCGAAGACGGGTCTCCTGTCTTCCTCCCTTCCCCTACACTCTAAGTGATATCACATTAACCCGAGCAGATTCTTACAAATATCTTGGAATCCACCTTTCCTCCAACCTAACTTGGAACGAGCACATCAACCACATAATAACTAACGCTTCTCGCTCCCTAGGCTTTGTTAGACGCACCCTCAGGTTGGCGGGCTCCATCTTAAGCTCCTAACCTTCACAGCTCTTGTACGAAGCAAGCTGGAATATGCATCACCCATTTGGGACCCTCCCCAAAAGTATCTCTGCGAGGCCCTAGAAGCCATCCAGAATCGGGCTGCCCGTTTCATTTCCAACGGCTACAAATTCGATCCCTTGTAACCGCGTTAAAATCAAATCTTAATCTTGACTCACTCGAACATCGTCGCTGTCTTGCAAAGTTAGCCCTCTTCCGTTGGTTCTTTTTCATCTTGCCACCGCACCAATCTCCCATCACCCGCCCGAGTGTCATTTTCCCTCGCATCCACCACACTAATAAGGTCACATGCTTTCATTGTAATACCAATGCATTATCCAGATCATTCTTTTGTTCAACTGCCATCGAATGGAACAACCTCCCATCACCTCTCAACTATTATCGAGCATACAGTATTTTGTAACACCCTCTCCTGTTCACTCTACCCACAAGACCACCACGCTTGTATGTCAGTTGCTATGAAATTTTTCACCTCCCCCTTATCATATTTGTTAATTATCTGTACTTATGTGAACGAACTCCCTGTTTCACGCTTTAGTACTTGTTTTCATATAAGTTTGTACTGTCGTCGTTTCTTTATTTTCCTGCTTACTTACTGCTAATTGTGTTGTTCTTTTCTGCTTGCTTGTTTGTTTCTATCAAGTTGCTGTAAATGTATCTTACGCTGCAGTTCCCACCCCCCATGTAATGTCCTCCGGACCCTTGGGGTTCTCGAAATAAATAAAAAAATATGAATGTTATACTAGTGCGTGCAAGTAGCGTCTGATGTAGGTCCACGGTCTCGTCATGATACAGTGAGGAATACTGCGGCACACTTGATTCAAAGCATTGCTGCGAGTTAGCTTCTTTCCCGACTGATTGTGTGCTGAACTGAACTTGCATTTTTGTAAAACAACTTCAATATAATGTAGTCGTAGAAAGATAGTTTCCTTGGTTTTGTGGCGTATTGCCCTCACTTCATCTGCTTTCTCTTGGGCCCCGTTTGGGCTATCGCGACCTCAATGGGGGTCCTGACACACGGTTTGGGAAACACTGAGGCATACTGTATATTGTTACATGTTGTAGTGTACTGAAGCCAGCTTCACTGTTGTATTGTTTCTTGGCATGGTTACTTCTTCAACGTTACTTGAATCAGGAATGCGGAGAATGAGGAAATGTAGGCCTTGCATGTTCTGGATGTGCTCTAATTGCTGACCCCTGCTGTTGGGCTAAAATCCAGCAACTACACAAAAAGATTAACAAATGCAGAACAGGAGACAGAAACACGGACACAATGACATGATTGAGATCATGATATGCTGTCAATTTTTTTCTGTGTCTCTGGTTCTACATCTTATGAACATGTGCCACATTGCCAGCACCCTTTGCACCCTTTCCCTCTTGCTACGAAGAGAGCCTCTCAGCAATAAAAATGCAGGTTGTCAAAGGCACGTAAACAGTGGTTACATTTTCGGGGGGTCTTCACTCATCTAATGTTTATGCCAGAAAATGCTCCCCTAGTTCACATGGCATACTGAATATGAGTGTGCTCCACAGCCACAAACTACATTGTAAATTAGCACTGCAGTATGTTTATCGGCACAGATGAAATTACCCTTCATAAGTGCATCATGCAAGCTGATTGATTCTGATGCCAACTGCTCATGAAATAACGTGGGGTGGGGTGAAAGACACTGGAATCACATGTTGCGTCACTAGCAGTGCCGTACAACCTCAGCAGTGACATCACAAGCAGTGATTTTTCACTGAAGCCTGCAACTCAACGATGTAATTTACATCTTTATTGCAGAAAAAGTAAGCACATGTATGTTATTACTTGGTATACAGTTGAAACTTGTTAATGTGATGACGGTCATTCTTGTTGATTTTGGCAATGAAACCATTTTAGGATAAAAAACACCTGTCAAGGTGTAAGCTATGAAAAGTAGTAAATTGAGTGAGGCATTTTAAATTGCCTTTTTTCCTTTATATTTTCAGTGCTGACATACATCAGCTTGTGTAACTGTCAACCTGGTCTATTCCAGCCAAAACCAGCCAGAGATGTAGCTTGACTCTCTTAAATACTACTGAAAAAAATTGTGTGCATTTTTTAGACGATGCATATATCGAATGTAACTCATCATTTTGTTTTCTTCAACAATGGGGGCACATTAAACTGTGCCGAAATATGAAGTTGTCCCTTACGAGCTTCCTTCTGACATCTACATATGCATCATTTGTGCGCTTTCCTTGCCTGGTGTTAGAGGGGAACCACGGCTCTGCCATTCCAAAGGGTATGTAGAACGAGAATAAATCTGGTGATGTGGTGAGAACTCGAGAAAGGAGCCATTTGGGATCAAGTTTACAATAAATTTCTGACAAATTAGCATTCTTGAGGGAGTCCCAGATTATGTACATGACCAGAATTCAGGGACACCTCCTCTAATGCAGGTTCTGCCTGATAGCAGAAGAACGTGTAAGAAAGCCAACTTGAAAGAAAAGTATGCGGCGAGGAGGAAGGAAGATGGAATGAGACGTGGGCAGACGAGAAAGGGAATTTGTACATCAGATATCGCGCGCGGAGCCCTGCTATCAGCAGCAATTGCCCAGCGCAGAATGAAAACGTGATGAATCAGCTTTGATAAGCTTTGCCAAACTTTTCTTCGCTGTGCTGCTGCTCAGAGTTCTAGGGTGCTGCTCGTAGCGTGTGGAACGTGGTGATTGCCACTTGTAAGGCTAGCCCTGGTCCATTTTTTGTTCTCTTTGTGGGGAATGGGGATGCCGTCGACGATGACCAATGTGTGTCCTGGGGCGACTTCTGAGGGAAATGTGCCGACGTATGTGTGACAGCGTCTGAGGAAAAGCCCAGAAATTATCCTTTCGCCTAACAGCGTCCATTCTGGAGCGCTAGCATAGTGAAGTTCAGTGTCAATAAACTAGAGTGTCCGCTATGTGAAGGTGGGAGTATCACAAAAAGAGGAAGTTGGTCATGACAATAAGTCAAAGACCTTGCACACCATGGACTGTCCGATTACCAGAGCTTTACATTGTGGCAGATTTCACTGTATATTCGCGGATGAAGGCGCCAATGAGTGTCTCCCGCGATTCCCATGATGAATGACACACGTGTGAAGATGATGAACATGTGTGAACGACATTATGTGAATTATTGCATCAGTGCACGTGGTACTCTGTCGTTCCACTACGCAGAAAACACAGGCATTATTTATTTGTTGCGTGGCGCATTTGCACCGCAAATCGCCTACCTTACTGATGCGTAATATGTCTGCATGTTCACTATGGTACTTTACGTAATTTTCCTGTTTTAAGTGTGCTGGAGTAGCCAGCTCCCTTGTTTTGTAGGAGGAAACAACATTTTTGTTTCAGATGCATGCACCGTCACGTTATACTGAGAGCCACCACCACTGAGCTTCCAAAAGAAGCAAGGCCAAAACATCGGATCCAAGGCGGATCCTTGTTGATGTTGCCCTGCAAGGCAAACACAGAAAACTGCCACAATAAAGAAAATAAATCTGGCAATGGTGAGTGAGTTCTTATGTATTTCTCTGCCTACCACACTACGCATACATATCAGGATGAGACTACACTGCTTGTCTTTCTCTGGTTACAACACAATCCATGCAGAACAGAGTCAGTAGAGTCGATTGACGCATTTGCTGGACGACTGTACTTGCAAATCAACCGCTGTACATCCGCATGACCAGTCCCCACACTGGCCTTTCCAGTACAATCAGCTCACACGCTGGGCACTCCAATAAAACCAGAGCCTACACTGGACTGTCCAGTAAGATCAGTGCGCGTACTGGACTATCCAGTAAGACCAGTGTCCCCACTGCGCTTGCCAGTAAAACCGTTGTCATACTGGGTCAAGAACCCTATCGTTTTTAGTGAGCGACCACCGAACGTACCTGTGACAAGATGGGGGGGGGGGGGGAGTTATGGCACAATTGGCTCGCCGTTGTTGGCCACACAGGAGGGGGCATGGTCACGTGACTATCGCCACAAATGGGTGAAGGGTTGGAGGTGATGTATGTACGTATGTTCAGAGTGAATGATGGGGTGACGATTTCGGATTGCCAACGCAACTGCCTGTAACGTTGGCCAAGAGGGCACGGCTCCTCCAAGCGGCAGGTCGTCATATCATAAACTGTTCGTTAGAACATGGGTGTGCACAGCCCTCTCCCAGGAACGTTTCAATGCGAACACTCAACATTGACGTGCTGTATTGCGGACGCCACTGGGAACAGAACAGGCCAAGCAAGGACAAACAAAGTATCCTGACAGAACTCTCGTTTTCAATTCTTTTTATTTAGGCCATTTTCTTCACAGCACTGCCCATTGCAGTTACTTAGCCGGAGATTTTTCGAAAGTACAGTATCATATGACGTCCCACATCCAGGTTTGGGACAGCTTTATAGAAACAGCGCTGAAACATGAAACAGGAAAATAGCAATTTATTTTAGTGACACAAAAACAGACAGAATAGCATTCACACAACTAAGCTCGTGGACAAGATACATGACGACGAGAGCCATAGCTTGGGCACAGCAACGAGAATTACTTTCTGTAAATTATACGCTACGCATACGGTGAACTTAGTGCATTAAACGGAATGGCAGAAGAGACGTACTCATTTTCGGTTACAATTATTCATGACATAACTGTAACAGAAAAGGCGTACGTCTCCTGTTTTGAACAAATGAGGGGAGAGAAGGTGTCATTCGTGATGATTGTTGGTTAGAAATTGGAGCTACTGTCATTCCCTTTCATGTATTAAGACTCCATGTGCATGTGTCTATGGGGGAGCTGCATGATACATATTGCAATGTCTGCGTAAATAGATGCTGCTTTGAGCTCGTGAATGTTATTTAAATTATGTCATGTCGTTGACCTTTCGTCCTCATGGCTAATGACACATTTGGACATATTTATACGGCAATCTTTCTAAGGCGTTTTGATCAATTCGTGTGCTGTTCTAACTGTTCTAACCGCTGGCTACAGCAGTACATGTTAGCAACATGTTTTGCGAAGACGATCTGCAGAAAACGACCATGACCACGCAATATGTGTGCAAACTACGCAGGTTGACCCACATCATTCACATCGAACGGGCATGTTGTCCCCATCAGCTAATTTCAAATACTGAAGCCCCATGTCTGCAATGACTGCTGTTCAGGATTAATGGGGGTCATTCTAGGGCTATAGGGGCTGAAGGTAATGCAGTCATTGAAGTTTTATTCTTGTGGGCGTGGCGCCTCTCCCGCCCCAATCAGACGCTTTTTTGACCAATCACTTTGTAGTGTACGTTTGTTAGACGCAGTTTTGTTAGATATAATGATGAGGGGCAAAATAGGTCGCGGAGCAGAACGAAACGTTTTTGCTCGATACAAGCTATCTTAGAAACACGCTGATTTATTAGCTTCAGTCTTTACCGTCAGGTGTGTTTCTCTCGGTCCACAGGGAGCAGGTGTATTTCACTAAGAATGGGGGCCTTACCCAACCTAATAAGCAAGATTGAGGGGGGGGGGGGGGCATGCCGAATTCGTGCAACTAAAAATCCACAAGTTCGAAATCCCAGACGTTCAAATTGGTGCACTGCTTCGCGCAAGAAATATGTAAATCGAAACCAATTAATTCCTCGGAAAGGTCACTAAGTGTCGACGCGGTTTTTTAATTGCAATGTTTTTCGCTTAAGGTCCCTATGCGTAAAACAACAGTTCCGTAAGCGTGCGAAGTAAAATTTAATAGTTAGGATGTTTAATTAGTGCGCGAATGCAAATGTGAGAGGGTGAAGGAGCACAGTGCCGCCTCATGCGTCGCAGATGGGCTTTAACTTGCGGAAAGAAAATAAAAATCATTTTCTTTTTCCTTTTAATATTTTTCGAGGACGCCAGAGGAGATAGTGTGCTCTTTCATCCTCTCACATTGGGGGTGAAGGAAAGACGCATCTCCAAAGATGCGCAATGAACAAGATAAAGAAAAAAAGTGGTGTTCCTTCACGAACGTTTTGCAAATGATCAGTCGAACGGATTTTTGTTCTGAAAACGACTCTGGTATCAGGTGCCCTAAGGGACCAGAGTTTCTCATTGGAACAACTTCGTAGCTTTTATAATTAAAAAGTTTTTCCTTAGGAGTTTGCTAAAGCCCACCTCAGGAGTGCCATTCAGCATATGCTATATTGCAATTGATGTCATCTCGGAAAAAGTGATTAATATATTTTTAAAAATCTGTTCACACTTAGCGTGGACACCCTATATATATATATATATATATATATATATATATATATATATACAAGAAAAAAAAGCCATTAAAGAAACAAATAAATGATACTAGACGTGTTTGAAATTCAAACTTACAGATTAATATAGCTTCTATGGCTGCACGCAGAGAAACAGATACTTAATCTGTAAGTTTGAATTTCAAACACGTCTAGTATCATTTATTTGTTTCTTTATTGGCTTTTTTTTCTTGCATTACAATTCACTGGCTTGCACTGTGGCATTGAGGAGTGCTCAGTCACCCTCCCTGGTGTATATCGCTCGCTGAGTGACCCCTGGTTTGCCAATTCGGAACGATGCGCAGCTACCCAGGGCCGACGAGCCGCAAACACGGCGAAACACGTGTCCTCTGGTGCTGCCGCATCGTTCCATGTGAATCTATATATATATATATATATAAGTTGAAATAAACGAATGCGGTTGACCACGAAATACCTTTATTTTTCATGGTCAACCGTCTCCACTTCTGATCTTTATTGAATACCTATATATATATATATATATATATATATATATATATATATATGTTTGTAACTCAAACGTCGCCATGCCAGTACTGGACAGTTGTTTCGGCCTTGTTGGGCCTCATCAACAGTACGCAGGCAGGCAACGTTTGAGTCGATGACGTCAGAAGGTCACGTAACACGTGATTCCTCCCGTCAGGGTGAGATAACTCACTCACTGAAAGCCCAGTGCAAAGCCAGTGAAGTATAAAATGAAAAAAAAATAGCCGGAGCTCTTTGGCTGCATGTATAGCATATAGTTACAAACATATGCTATACGTTTTTTCTGTCCGATACCACCTACAAGCTGCACACCGCGTGAGTGAGTGGGGGTCGATCATTATTTAAATAGTAATTCAAATGAGTTTCGTGAAAAAACGTAACTTCTAAAGCAGGGCGCTATCGGCATTAAAATGGGTACTACCCCTTTTGGGACCTTCAGTGGACACCTTTTAGAGAAAAATCTGCCACCGAAGCGGGCCATTTGTTGCAGTAATTAGTTGGTTGCGGTTTACATATTTTTGTCGCGGCTGGTCGCGGCGAAGCGCAAAAGGGCGTAATTCACTGGTGTAATTCATTGGCGTAATTCATTGTTGTAAGGACGTAATTCAGTGGTGGACAACTGAGTGGAAACCCTGTTGAAAAAAAGCCAAACAGGTTGTAGGCGATCCTATTTATCATATACAAATTCATGTAGGATCCTTTATGTCCTATTTTGTATCATGTGGGAAGGTTGTGGGATCCTACATGGGTATATTCATTCACATATAGGTGAGTCATACGATCATACATGTCTCATATTAGGCTATGTAGGAGAGTTGTGGTGTCCTACTTGTCCCATATTCGGCAATATAGGAGAGTTGTAGGACACTACATTGCCTATATCCGGCTACGTAGCAGATTTGTAGGATCCTACAAGGCATGAAAAAGGAGCTATTGGAGATCTTACGTGACCTGTTTGGCTTCATGTGGGGAATTATTTTGAGATATGGAAGTGATATATTAACACAGCAACAAACATTATTTTATGCTTCAAAACTGGGGCCCCAGAACGAACTAGTCATATTCAATCATGTTTGCCAATGCCCACACATACGGCAGGTTATCAAGTGCGAATTCTATTAGAACCACTGCAAATGAATATATATTTTTTTAGGTTGAAAACAACTGAATCGACTGGTTGCATTCATTTATGGAACATAGAGTATGTCCGTTACTAGTCAAAACTAGACGAAACATCAAGCATACAATGATGTGTGCATTCCTTCGAGTGCTATTTAAGCACAAACTTCGACGGCAGTGCGCAACCGGTCGAGGTGGCGATTGAACCCCATCGAGCGACATTGCGGTGTCGATGGGGTCCTCGGTCTAATATATAGGACTAAACCGGTTCTATCAGGACGCGGTTTGTTGTGACGGATTCCCCAATCCTTCGCCTTCACGTGCACGCTCACGGCTCGCAGGAAATCCTAAAAGTAGTCGAGATACTTGGAAATTCCAGACCTCCGTCTGCACTTCCGATACATTCGGAGCTCCGTAACATCCGCCCCGCTAGTCAGGTCGACGCCAGGATTTTCGTCCAAGTAGGACTTGAGTCGCTCTACGATCGGTCAAATGGAACCATGGGTCGGCCTTTAGCGGTTCGGGTGCTGTGGGCAGAGACGCGTTCGTAACTCTGTTTTTCTAAACTTTATGTTTCTAAACTCTGTTTTTCTAAACTCCCAATACATGGGACTGCCGGCTGTTTTTTTTTTCCTTAAAACCGTTTCCATTGCACCTACAGAGTCGTGTTTGACATAGTTTTGAAGCTCTTGACGTGCTCTTTCCAACCGCTTTAATCCCGTAAGCGCGCGATTCTCCGTTCCCCAGATATGGGCTTTGGAGTTGGAGGGTCATCGCGCTGGCGCCAGCAAGTCTGGCTGACGCCGCTCGGACACGCTTCCGTGGGTGCCGTTCCTTTAGTGCCGTAATCTCGCTTACCTAACGTCCAATTTACTGGAAATTTTGGATGCGTGTTCTTCGTTCTTTGCTCTACAACTTTTCAGTTTGCACCTCCCGTCTATTTACTACAGGTTATGGCGTTATTCCCGAAATTCCTTAGGCTGACTCTCCTTCTGCAACCTTCGTCCCTGTTTTTAGGGTTGAACCCTGTGGGAGATCTGAATTGCCGATTAACGGATTCGGGCACTCCGAACACCGAACGGCTAGAAACTTGCCGGATCTTTCTACCTCTCTCCATTCTCGAGTGAGGACAACATGCAACAGCGGCTCGTTATACATTGGGCTGGGGGCATTTTTTTCGATGTCGGTTGTTTGTTGGCGTAGAAATGTGATTGAAGACTTATTTTGACGGGAAAAACGTCCTCTTTCCGCGACTTTCTGCTTTCTGGATGTAGCACGAGGAGAGCATGGAGGAGAGCCGTTAAAGCCAGGCGGCGCCCTTGGAGCTTGGAATTCCTCCAGCTCATTTGTAACGGAAATCTTAGAAGCGTTCGCACGCATGTCCAGAGAGCTCTCGTTCGGGAAGCGTCTTTCGTCGTAGTTTTGGTGCTTTTGGTGCCCCGCAGTGCTGTGACAGTATTTCATGTCTTAGTAGTCGTATCTGACCTGTTTCTGTGTGTGTACCTTGGAAGACCGAAAGCTGTTGGATTTCGTGAATTGAAGGTTAGTTGTGTGCATGTAATGCCATGTTTCGTGCACCTTTTGCTTTGTATTCTTCCTAGCGTGTGGGTTCCTATAACTTTATCCGCTCAGTGCGATTATTACTCTATTGTTACCTATTGCCTTATCCTCCATCTGTAATCTTGTGCTCTTAACCTGTTTCATCACTTAACATCAGGTTGATATCATGTGTGATGCTTCAGCGGCCCTGCTACAGGGTACCGGTGCTCTAAAGATAGAGATCTTCCTTTTTTGGTTATTAATTCATAATAACTCAGCTTGGGTCATGCATATTTTCCCCGAGTGTGGAAGAAATATGCACAGAATGTAAATAGTCGCGGATATTATAACTCAACGTGCATTGTTTTCACGCTGTTCAGGTAATGCCTTAATGACGCCTTTGCTGTAGCCCCAGTTGTCATAGTTAATTGATCTTACTGCTAACAAACAAAACAATTGTCTTTGGACCTCAAGTAACAGCATATGTGGGAAGTCTGGTTAACCTGTGCACGAGTTTTGGCACATTTTATGTGACACATAATGTATTATCCCTAGTTAAATCTAGCTTCCTAATTCGCTTTATTGTTTCAGATGGCTCCAAGTAATATATCTTAGAGCTATCATCTAGCATGGTCTGTAAATGTGTTGAAGACGCTGTACATCAGGCAAGAGTGTGATTGTTCAACAGACATGTCAGAGGGATGATGAACGATATCAATAAAAAAAAAAGCTGCATGACTTGTTATTTCCTAATATACACAGCAATAGGGTGCACAAATTATACAGGATCACTACGAGAGACTTGGACCTATTTGCATGTAGGACCCAACGTAGGTCCCACAATCAAATAGGATCCTGTTTATATGTAGGATCGCATTTGCATGTAGGTCCTACAACCAAATAGGATCCTGTTTATATGTAGGATCGCATTTGCATGTAGGACCCACAAATAAACATGATCCTATTTGTATGTAGGTTCCCTCATCATGTAGGACCTGGTGTCATAATACCATATGGAGTCAAGTAGGAATTTCCAACAGGGAAGCGTCTTTTCTCGCTTCACCGCGACCGGCCCCGACAAAAATATGTAAACCGAAATCAATTAATTACTGCAACAAATAACCCGCTTGCGTCGGAGATTTTTCACTAAAAAGGTGTCCACTGAACGTCCCAAAATCACATACCCACCGTTTTTGGCGCTCTATGGCCTTCGTCGCTTTTGCGCCTAAAAACCCCAATCAATCAATCAATCAATCAATGAACGTCCCAAAAGGAGTAGTACCCATTTTAATACCGACGGCGCCCTGCTTTAGAAATAATGTTTTTTGACGAAACTCATTTGCATTTTTATTTAAATAATGAGCGCCTCCCACTAACTCACACGGTGCACAGCTTGTAGGCAGTATCGGACAGATAGTTCTAAAAAAGGAAGTACTTGGATCGGTGCACCGGTTTGCGAATTATTTAGCCCGGGGTTTTAACTGAAAAACCCTGTATATAGGAACAATAGCCGAAGCTCTGGGGCTGCAGGTTGAACGTATGTTTATAATTTCCAAGTTTAGTCCTATTGAAGGCAGCGCTGATGCTGAAACGTCGACCCCTAACTGTAAGGCTATTACTAGTACCCCCTTAATTATTAATGTAATAAAAGTAGCAAGTGTTTTTAACCCTTATACGGCCTCTCAAGTCTTTTCATTACTTGTAGTCTATATATCTTTTTCTGTCTTTTCTTCTCTCACTATAATTCACTGGCTTGCACTGTGGCATTGAGGAGTGCTCAGTCACCCTCCCAGGTGTATATAGCTCGCTGAGCGACCCCTGGTTTGCCAATTCCGAACGATGCGCAGCTACCCAGAGCTGACGAGCCGCAAACACGGCAAAACTCGTGTCCTCTGGTGGGGAAGAGTATCGCCCCTGGCGATGTAGCTCCCCATTCACTATCAAGAAATACAGTTTGGTTAGGTCTTGTACGTCGTGTACGTCTTCCTCCGTATGTGTGTTTGGCTGCCGTTTGGCGCCCTAAGTAAACCACAATGCTAGGTGGGATTTAATTTCGGATTTGACACGTATAGATAAGTTAGAGGCGAATACAACTGTGATCTCGATATCAGACAATACTGCACATTTGCCATTAAATGCAGCAATTCTTACAGCACTGTCAGCCCAGTTGTACTTACTGTAGCTTCCACAGCCAGCTTTCTGTCATGGTCATCGAATTCTGCAGCTGTTGTCTGTAATACAGCATGTGATCAATCACTTGAAGTTATTCGCACGAGCAGGTGCATTGAGTAAGCGGAAACTGAGTTAGTGTGAGCTGGTAGATACAGTGGCATGGAAAAGGACAGCGTCATGGAGTCTCCTTTCAGTACAAGATCGAAGGTGGATACGGAAGATACCGAAGGTGGGAGCAGAGTGGGAGGTCCCCCCATTAACTTTCGGTCTCAGGATCCCGTCACGCCATTTTTCATATGCACGACTAAATAAACCCTGAATAGGTACTATCCATCCAATTACTGTATGTGATACTATATGTGCGGACCTGCTTCGCGACGAGTTAGGACGCACCATTCAGTAGCCTTGCTTAGACGATACAGGAAAACGCAGATTTCGTGAAGACGCGAGGGTCTTTAAGCAGTTCCATGGTGTGATATATGTGGCACTGCATATCAGTTGCCTTTGCCTGAGCCACCACCAGAATACTCAGCAGAGCCTTTTGGTGAAACTGGCTCCCTCACCTGTCGATGCCACAATGAAGGTGTTCATCGAAGGACCAGATATTACGCGACACCACCAAACAATGGATATTAAATATTAAATACTACACTCTAATGAACAGAGGTTTCGAAAAGTGGATGCAAAAGCCACGCAGAGTGTGACGAGAAATAGAAGTATTTTGTACGACAGACGAGGCTAGCGTGACACATGTTCCGTTAGTTTTTGCGTTTTGAAGTTACAAGTGTCGTTTCTTCGCCTATATACACATTTTATATACTCACATAAGTAGCTTCACTGCACAATCAAGCCCGTTAATAGAAGATTGACGTTAGGGAATCAAATCGTGTTGTCATGGTGCAGGAAGAACAGGAAAAAATAAAGATCGAGAAGGAATTGGGCCAGCGAAAGGGACGAACAAAAGGAGAGTTTTCTGCTATCGAAATAGAACTGTGCAAGGGTCTGCATGCTTAATCAAACTCTGGAAAGTGTTTTAAGATTGCACCATGAGATCAGAGCACAGCGCATCATAATCCCTACCTGGATTAAGTAGACACAGACAGCTGCGGCGTTATTTTTTGTTTTTGTTTTTTTCATAACCGTAACAACGTCCTAGGGAAACCCCTGCTTCCGACATCCATGTGGACGAGATCGTCGTCGTCGACGACGACGAGATTGTGTCCTGAGCCGACTGGGCGTATTCTGCCGTGGTCATATTACATTATGCTCATGACCATATTAAGTTTCTCACCGCTGTAGCAGGATACGCAACGCCAAGTACATGTGTAATGTAGCGGGAAAGAAACAGGTCCATCTTTTGCGTGCTCACGCGACATTGTGCATTGCGTGCTCACGTGTCATTTTTCGTGCGATGTGCCCTTTCGCGGTCATTTTTGGTCATTTTGTGTCAGAAAGTGACTTTCATTTGTGATATAATTCCACTTCGCTAGAGGTGGTAACTACAGGTTGTATAACCTTAGTGTTTTCCTTTTTCTTTTTCGAATGCTGTAATCAACTACGATTTCCATCGGGGACACCTTCATACTGCATATGATCACATTAGCACGGCCACTGGGCGTTCTAATGAAAAGAACGGTGCTCCTTGGCTAATATGACATAACATGAAGGTCCGTCATTTAAGACACTGTTTTCAAGAGTGCTCGTTGACCTGCAAAATAACCGCGATTGTAGCTTCCCCGCTACACACAGATGAGGACAAAATTTTCTTTCTGTTTTGTTCATGCGGGCAAACACTGCAGACATGGTTTTATATAGAAAGAGAGAATAGTTAGGCCTTTGAGTTCCCTTTCTGCTAAGCCGCACACATGAGAGGGGGATGTGGCGGCCCGTGTACGTCAATAACGTGCCTTGCTGCTACGCGGTACTATGCTAGCTTGTTAGTTATTCCCGCAACGTCCTGGAGCATGGGTACGGATTGAGTAGTCTCACCAGCACATCCAGCCTCCGGGACATTCCATCATCGCCTGTCAGAACTCTAGTGGAGGTACACCGTCTACTCTACAAGCACCATGCATGTAGAGTAGATACGGACATGTGGACACGCCATGCATTTGTCATTAGCCTTATTCGAGGAATACCTGGTGCCATACTCTCGTCAATTATAATAAGTAATACACAATAATTAATAAGTAATAAATACATAAAATAAGTAATACCCCAGATTACATGCACGTCAAAGCGCCACTCCGTCCACGTTGCTGGGAGTAACTGCGCAAACTTCCATGTTTCGTGCTTGTTGCACTGCCACCGGCTAGTAATTGAGCTATAATATGGCAGGAAAGTGTTTATGCCAGTGGCGAAAGCTACGCTGCCGCTGCGTTAATTTTGTACAAGCGTCATTCAACTCAGAGTCTTGTATCATGCCCTAAATTATCTATATATGTACCTTTCTGTGTCAGGAAGTATCGCAATAAACCAACAGAAGGAATATAATTTGTCTTTCGACTCGCTACCGAAAGTTGTTCGTGATCCGACCAATACAAATGGCTTTTGAACGTGCTTTCTCATTTCTCATCAAGATCCTGAGCACGAGTTCACTAACATTGAGAAGGCCGTTCTGACGTCGGATATCTCGTGCGAAATTGTTTTTTACCGGAGGAACTAATGGACCGCAACAGCGCAATTACGCCTACGCAATGGATTCAATGGCGACAACACTCATTAGCGCGGAGGAATTTATTGATTGGTGTTTGTTTTGAGGTTTTACTGACATTCTGCATGTAGTATTCATGATCACATATAAACGTTGCAGAATAATTCGATTTTCAGTTAAATTCATGACGGAAGCGCCATCTAGTAAATCCCTGCACTTATATCATTTGATTGTCATTATTTTAACCTCCTCGTCTCCTTGTAGAACCGTTGCAAGACCTTTGCAAAAGCACATCACAGATATCAATCAATCAATCACTTTATTATTAGATATGATTAACTAATACGAGTTTCGATGTTCTGCATGATTTCTATTCAAAGATGCTGGGCTCCGGTTCTGGACCAGCCACACCAGGGCGTTATTGTTAAGCGGTCTTCCTGCTACAACACCACAATTCCATGCTTAAACGCTTGAACATTCTTTGAGGGCGAGCGACACTTCATTCCTATTGTCTACGGTTTCTTTTCTTGGCGACGAATGACAGCTTACAGAGGATGTAATCAGGTGACGGTTTGACGATGCACCCTTCGACGAGAATGGGGCCACAGGTGTAGTCACGTTACCAAATGTTCACTTGCAGTTTTCTGAGTCTGGCGGTCTTCAATTGTTGTATACAGATGTTCCACTAATACGAAACCTTTGCAAGACCAATCTAAAGTTTTCTTCTTTGTCAAGCATGGGACGTCTGTATACTAACGAGCGTGTATTGTAACGTTGTTACGCCGACTTTCGAGGCGAAAGCCACTGCTTGGAAATCAAACATTTGGTGCACTGCATTGCCAGAATGTACATCATGTTGCTTATCTCTGCATTTAGATGTGTTGTGTTTCCTCCTAAACAGCGCTTGCTGCGTGCCTGAGTGCAACAAAACGAAGATGGCATTAAAGACGTCCAGAGAAATGCATACTCACCGAGTTTGTTAGGTAAAGCTCGATCAAACACTCTCCGAACTGTGAAATAAAGTGCATGATGTCAGCATTATATGATTCACCACAGCAAAAAGAACACTAGTGAACAGCGGAGTACTGCAGCAAGAAGGGACACCGACAAATGGCAGACACAGGACGAGCCGCAACGTTACCGCTGCGGATTGCACGAGGCATCCGTACTTCTTTGAGCTATACGTGTCTCAACAACAACTTTATTTTGAGATGGATAGGGTGGAGTTCATCGCCAGAGGCGATACTCTACCCCATTGCTGGTGGGGATGTGGGGAAGAAAATAATGAGCCCCTTCTGAATAACAATCGAAGTCCGATGGTGTCCAGAAATGTCAAAATGTACGTGTCTCAATGCTTGTAATCCCCACCTATACCTTACTCCCGTGCATATTTTTTCGACCCTTTCATTATTATTTAATGCTCACAGCACGTTGTCTCTCCACAAAAAAAAAAAATTATATGAATGTTATGCTTATTTTCTTTTTCTTCTGTTCCTCTGAAACACTACGTCTACGTCGAGAGTGTCTCCTACTCTACTGCACTATGTCTTCTTCCTCACCATACACAACGCATCCTCAACCTTGCAAACTAGGCCAATCAAAAAGGTCATTCCCATCAAACAATTGGAAGAACTCCCTCGTTGCACTAATATCTTCCGTGTTCCTAACACTATTTATTTTAATAGAGCATGTGCCGTGCTATCGTTGTCTTTGCTTTCTTATTCGCCCGGACCATTCCTGCTATAAATATTAAGTATTACCTTTTGGGTATCCTCTCCAACCTTCTCGATGCAGCGGTACCCATTTCTGCAGCCAAAATCTATGAGCTGAAAAAGGAACGACGTGCGCAATGGTTTGCCGCCATAGACATATTTTTATTTTTATTGCTTATTTCCATGAAGAAACAATATAGAAAGCGGCTCCTCTCAGGTCCGCCTCGTCACACGTTGCCAACTACACTCGTGACACATATATATAATCACATCGGCCTGACAACCCTGTCACTTAACATACAGCAGATGATGCCTCTCACAAATTCAGCGTTGTTCACTTGCGAAATATGTTTCTCGGGAACACCTATAATACACACATAATAATGCGGTAAAAAAAAAGAACGGACAATAAATTCGCAAACCCAGCAACGTTTCTTACGCAACCTCAACTATGTTGGCAAAAAGCCGACAAAGAGGAGAGGGGAAACACCATGGTCGATCCACTGGTTGATCGGACGGAAACGCGTTAGCATATAAACTTGAAAACCCTTTGGGGACTACCCTTCTCAACGCTACAAATTTTATACAAACCTTCACACGACGCTACACAACGCAAACGTAAGCCAGCGTCCGCAGCCAAACGAGCCTTTCGGGCTTGCTCCGATTCACCCTGGCGGCGCAGTTTCGCAGCCACAGCCTTCTTTCGTCGCCGCTCCTCCGCGTAGCTTTCATAACCACAGCGGTGACACAAACTCGCCATTGTTGTGACTGCCCTCAAGCGGGTGCTTTTGGCAAAACTGCCATCTTGTCCTAGTCTCACGTGATAGAAAACGTCATTTTGAGGTCATGTGTCTTTGTTTACACTCCGCTTACAGACATCTTTTCGTCGTCATAAAGCCAAGAGATGAACGTATTTTGACAGCTGGACCATGCGGTCTTCCTGCGCGACATAGTAGCCAATTTCTTATTAGTTTACGTACATTGCATCGGCTCAGTGAGTCTTAACGCGCGGTCGTCTTCACATATTTGAAAGTCGTCAACAGTACGAGGCCTCATGTGCAAAACTGTGCGTTTTACTGCGAGATTATCGGATAAAAATAATCGCCGTGGTCGACCGACATCCTAAACGTCACGCAGAAACAACAATCGCATTGTTTACAAACGGTTTGGCTGCCGTTCACGTGCGCCGCCGCCTTTAAGGTCCCGTGTGCACCACGTTTGCTGTGACGTGCGACCAGGGCCTGTCCAGGATGCATTGCGCGAGTACGCTTTCGTCTGCGGAGCACTACATTGGATGCCACCCCTGTGTTCATAACCCATGACGCGGCAACGGAGAAACGTCTCAACCTGTTGAGCACTTCAGCTGCACTAGCCGCGCCAGAGGAGGCACAGTAAGCGGGTGTCGCCGCCGCGAAAATAGTGTCGCCGCTGGCATTTCCCGACAAATTCCGGCTATTTACTTTTCATTGGCTCTAGTCCCCCACGTGACCTTTCTCGGTCATGATTGGCTGAGGCTCATTTAACCGGTGGATTCGCCCGCGTTCGTTTCTCTGAGGCGCCGACCCGTCTGACCGTTGTGTAGCTTGCGTCTATGTGGGCAGACGGTGATTTCGTTTCGTGGATTTCGAAGATGTTCGAGCCATGGACGAACGCCTGAATGAAAGCTAAGCAGACAAACGTATGATGCATGTCAGTGATCGGACGTTTAATACTGTCGCCTAACTGTGTGCATGGAAGTACGCCTTGTCCCGTATTACATCACTTTCTGTCGGTTATCAGTCATGGTTGATGTGCTATTCTGTGTGGCGTTACTTGTTGCGTTTTGTTGCTCTATTTGAATGTGTCTGATGTTTAACTGGTGTGCATGAAAAGGAAAACAGCGTGCATCGCTTACACCGGGCTCCTCGAATTTTGTCATTAGTCGACATTAGGCGCGTAACGATAGCATGTCTTACATAGCCTATTCAGCCAATTAACGTTGCCTGTGCTCGGGTTTACCATATCATTAACAGGTTCCTTTTTTTTTTCGTTCAGACACCGACAGCTGTTCGTGGCCCTGCGATCCGCGAGCATGTGGCCCCTTTCACCTGAAAATTCTACAGTTGTGCTCGGATGAAGCGGATGGCTTCTTCGACTTATCACGTGCTGTATATGTGTATAATAATATCTACTTTCTCCAAACCGAATAGGTTCCCTTAAGGATTGTATAATATGATAGTCACGCTTTCGGTTGCTCGGCACTATTTATTCTTTATTTATTCTGCGGTATTCTGTAATAATCGTGTAGATTTACTTGCATTCAAATGTTGCTTCTTGTTTATATATTTACCGTGTCAATAAATTTGTACATGTGAATTCCTTCGTCTTCTCGATTTACTTCCTGATAATATTAGCAGATGGCCTGGCGAAGCGCTCGGAACAGGGGAATTCGAGTGAGAGAGTATGGAGGCGACACGCAGCGCACTTGCGCAGTTCGATCAGCCAGCGCGGGCTTTTTGGCGCCGTTTTCCGGCTGCTTTGTCGTGATTCGTTACGGATGATCACGTGGTCGAGGGGGGCGGTGGTTTTCGTGGCGAAACTGTGGAAGCTACAGCTGCACTCCACTAGCCGCGCGTCGCGCTGTCCACGCGCCCTGTCCTTCCCTCTTCACTCACCGCGCATGCGTGCCTCGCCGTCCTCCTCTCGCCCGTGACCTACTTCCGCGCACGCTCTACCTGTGCTCTCCCTCCTTGCAGCGCGCCTCCTCTCCCCAACCTCTCCCTTCGGAGCGCCACTTTCGAATTCTACAGCTTACATTATTAGGCTACAGAGTACCACGCTGCTATTGTTTCGTAGCGAGGGCTCTAACAGTAACACATTAAAAACGATGCGTTACTGATCGCATTACCCCTAGTTGCTTTTTCAATGGACCCTCTAAGTACGGTAGCCGTCCACGATTATCACGTTCACAGGCAATGGTACAGGTTTCATTGAATAGAGACGGGCAAGCACGGCATTCACTGAGATGAACGCCAGGCTCAAACGGTATGTTCTTCTTCTGAGCATTTGAAGAATGCCCCAGAAGCGCGTCATTCGAGCAACGGCCAGTTTGACCAATGAATAAAAGGTCACACACAAGAGGAATGGTGTACACCATATTTGCTTTACAGCATGGAAACCGCTTTCCGCGTTTAACATAATTAACACAATGGGAAGAAAAAGGTGCTAATGTGCTTAGACGAAAAGCATTTAAAAAAAAAGAGAAAACTTTTATACCAAAGCCTTTGACAACAGCCAAAATATTATGAGAGACAGCGTGAAAGTGTGGAATAACAGAAACGCTCTATAGGACTTCAATGTGTTGTTGTAACTCGCGATTTGAATTACAAACAGCAGATTACTACTTGAAACAAGATGAAGACAGCTTTTTCATTGCAGCTTTCAGAATGGATGGGACAATGCAATATTTTACAGGTTTGGAATGAGAGTTGATGATGATCATGATGTTTGGGTTTTTTGGCGCAAAAGCAACGAGGACTAGAGAGAGAATGAGAGTTGGATGCTTGCTGCGCAGGCTTTCGAAAAGTTATTTCAGGCTAGAGCTGGGCTGGCCAAGTCTGTTTCTATGCTGGGTCTAGTGAATTTCGAATTTCCACTCCGAAACTATCAAATTTCCATTCGAAAACCAAGTTGGTTCGCTGCTGGAGCCGAGCTGGTGAAAATGGGATGTTCGAGCCAGTACGCAGAATTCTGCGAGATTCTTGGCTGTGAAGATAATCTAAGCTCATGTAAAGCACGAAAAATCCTGCCGGGGTTTATGTTTATTAAGAAAAAAAGAAAGGAAGAAAAATCCTACACTAATTGCACAACTATGTGCGACTAACTTATTCTCAAATATAATAAAAGTAAATAAAATAATAATAAAAAATATATAAATACCCAATGTCTGTGCAGAAAACAGTCTCTGTTCGAAATATCGGCGGCTTCTGTCCTGAAGCAACTCCCTTCCTACAATGTCTGCAAAGTTATTCACACAGTAGGTGTGCAATACTTGTTCATGGCTTAACGCTGTGGGATGTATAACGCAAGCTTCATATATATATATATATATATATATAACGTCTTTCAAACCGAAACTATAGCCATAATGCTCTCACCTTCATATGTGACCAAGCGCCATCGGCATCAACTCGCAATCTGTGTAGCTCGTGGAAACGTCTGTTGATTTTTCTAGCATCTAAGACGTTCCCTGGTAAGTTGCCTCCTGTCTTTCAACTCCTCCGACCCCATAGAAATGTGAACGCCTTCGCATTTGTGAACTGAGGTGTTCCGTTATGCATTTCGTCCCTGAACCCGTATTGGGCTCTATTACGACGAAGGGTAAGCGTTTTTTTAAGCGTAAGTTTCTGGTAAAGAGAGGATGGTCGACAAACACAAGTCCTGTATTTGGCAACACTGGGCATGCTGCTGTGAACTTACGGTGAAGAGCACAGATTATTCGCTAAATATCTCCCCTCTCCTGAAAACGGTTGCTGATATTATTGACCAGTTCCTGAGTCATGCCTCGCTTATCCGGAATACAGTTATCCGGCAAACACACACTTCCAGAGTACATCTTCCGGAACAAGCCTACTACCATTGATTTTGTCTCAGTTATGCGGCATTTGCTATCTGTGTCCGGACAGCAATTACGGGGACATGTATTCCAATACCTATGCCATTCTGATTCACATATCCGGAAATGTGCCAACTGACACTGTCCTTGGCATGTTCTGTCTTCGCATTGTTCCCGAAAGGGGTTACATCTCAGCGGGACCTTCCATAGTGTTTGTCTCCCCTTTCCTGAGAGGGCACTCCCTTTTGACATTTGCGGGCATACGGTAGAGATGATCTACGTGAGAAGCGTAAGACGTGTTCTGTACCCGCAGGACACAAGAGTTCCATATGTGAATGTCGATTGTCAAGGCTGTGCGAAAGCATATCCTGTCTCTTTATCTGGGTCAAAGAGGCCATCGACATTGCTTTGGGGAAGTCCATTATCACCGAGACGTCCGCGAAATAGAGAAGTGTCTGTCCAACGAACCTCACAGTGACGCAGCTCAAACCTTTCTTAGGTAGTTTTAGAGGTAACGGATACCAGGGGAGATCTTTTCCTTGTTTTCTTTTTCTGGAGCAGTAAGAAGTTCTCTTTTTTTTTTCTCGGGAGTTCGCGTGATTTTGTTATCTGGGGAATTCATTATCCTCCCAAGGTGCCTGGATAAGAGGAACATGACTGGTTCGTTTGTACGACGTTGACTTTATTCGTGTTCTTGAACTGTATTTGCACTCAAGCGTGATGAATGTGAATAACCGGCCACTTGTACAGAAACAAGGGACTTGTACTGGATCTGCCGTTGCACGAATTATTTCTGAACGTTACGCAATTTTCGCTACTCAGTTTTTTTCGACTACTTGGCCAGGGAAGGTTATTGTTTGGCGGTTTGTTGACGAAGCTTCTGTAATTCCTGAATCGTCCACCTGAACCGTAGATCTTGTACCTCACTGTGTTTATGATGCCTGCCGTGAGCTCAACTTCTCGACTGAACACAACCAAAGGCTCGTTTCCACGGATTTTCAGCGAATCTACTTAGGTAATTGTCGCTGCGTTACGTCTCTGTCAGGTGGTACACTGAGTAAAATGACCACGGGGAACCCATTTCTGTGTGTGGTGGACTTGGGAAATTTTGGAGTTCAATTCATGATATTAACTTTTCCCTCAATTGAAATAATGCTAAATTTGTGCCAACAGGTGGCAAATGTTTCTCACAGAAAAAAAAAATCCCTTGACCGCAAACCTCTCCATTGGCTACGTTATTTACTACGAATTTCTATCATAGTTGGGGACCACCCATCACGGTCCCATCACCACACAAACATATGACTGATGCAGTGTGCAGAGGCTAGACCTACAATTAGCTAAATCCTTATTATCAATCTTACGCAGAAAGCAAGGATGTTGGGAATAACAAGGTCTAACATTCAGTAAACCTAATGCGGAGTAGCCGACAACATATTTCGTGTTCTCGGAAACAGCCACACCGTCAGCATCTCCGAGAAAAGTGTTTCCGCGCATTTCAATGTGCTGTACAGACGCATGCAGAGGAGCCCATCGTTTTTCTTCTTTGTGTGTGTGTGTTAATCCTGCAAGCGCCGTTGAATTGCCATCTTTTTTTGGTCAGTCAACGCGGTATTTCGAAGCATTTAGCCGTATAGCTTATACATCGGTGACATTGCACTCTTTAAAGGGACTATGAAATTTCCCGAACCCCCATACTTTTTTTCGATGGAAACTGTTCTTCCCGCAGATAAACTAATATGCCACAAATTTTTCCGGACGAAATCGCTCCACTCTGCGAGGAGCGCGCGCTGGAAATGTCTCTTCCGCGTTCCTCCTCCCTCGCGCATATTTCCCTGCCGATGGTGTAACTGTGCGGACCGCACTTCGGCTCCCCGTTACGTCACCGGTGTTGCACAATGGCAAGTAATGCCGCGAGCTCGCGCTGTGGCTGCCGCCACTGCCGAAATCTGCCGATCGCGCGAAAGCTGCTGTCATGGAGATTTCCACTCCCAATGAACGCATACGCGGGATCCTACGGCGCATGCTCCTGGCGGGATTCCTCGGCTCGGCCAGCTCAGCAACACGTCACGATGACGTGTTGCTGAGCCGGCCGTGGTCGCGTCAAGTTACCCGTTGTGTCTCCGCTCGGCAGCTCCCCACGGCGCGGCGCCAGCTGTCCTCCCTTCGCCGCTCCGTTTAAATTCGTTCCCGAGAAGTCCGCTCGCGCGACGAAAGTAAAATTTCGGTTCTAGACTCAGAAAAATGTCTTCTTTCGAACGCAACGAAGAAAAAAATCGTTTCATAGTCCCTTTAAAAAAAGCTTGTTGTAACTCCTTTTTGGGGAGTACACCCTTGCCACATGTATCACTCCATTTGGAATGTACAATTATACTCCATTACCCCCGTTAAGGAACCTCCTGACTCCCTTCAGTTACAACACAACCTTTTTTAATACTGCATAGGTTGAAAATGGGTTCGGAATGGGCACCCACTAATTCCATCCCGTACAGAGCGAACAGGAAAGGGTATAGGTTCTGTGATCCTCTCAAAGACGTCCTAGAAAGTGTTCGACAGCAAGAAGCAAAAGTGTCTGGAGGACAGAAGATAATCAGACATGCTGCAGCCGAAAATCTTTCACGTATTGTTCGTCTGACGACATCTGAAGCGCCGAACCTAAGTGAGATTCTGGATCACTCATGAAATTATGGGTGAAAGATCGATAACAAACTCCATGATAACGTTGAAGTGCGGACATGAAGAAGGCAACGTAAGGTACGGGAACGGCACGTTTTAAATTTAAAGAAAACTGAAAATTGCCACAAAGTTAATGAAGTGCCAGGTAACTTGGGAATCATGAAAAGGACATGTCTTCACCACAATGCGAGGAATGGAAAGCGAGAATCCAAGAAGAATATCAGCCACATATAACATGTACAAATGGGGAACGATTTGCATGAAAGCAATGAAGCAAGGAACAAAAAAAGGAGTTGATCACATCGAGACCTTCTCGCCAGTAATCAAACTGACCAGACTAGGTACATTAGCGTAAGGCGGGGCAATATCAGACACGGTTCAGGACGCGACATTCTTTGCGCGACGACACAGCCTGTCTCAGAGACGTGTTGCTCCATGCGCTTGAAACTTTACTCATAGGTGACTCTGCATGTCCGCTTTGTTACACGTGAGAATTGTCCAGATTGGTGTTTGCGTCGAAGGGAGGTAAAAAAATCGGTTACTTCTGCCTGGAATGTAAAGACCCGCAAAAAAGGCGCAGTTTTCTGTAGTCCTTTTTCTTGTCAGCTGTGCAGCAGCGTGTCGCAGGCTTATTCTGTCAATGTAAGTCCACATCCTATCTCTTTATTCAGTCGTCTACATATATGCAAAATATGGGCACTCTTTGTTAACCGTTGTTTCACTCAAAAATTAATACATCCGATGATATGCACGCAGCAAGACGCGAGAACTTTATGCAATTTAAATGTAACGCAGTATAAATTTAATGTGATTTAGAAACTATTAGGTGGCTTTATGCTTGGTTCTCCGATATTCTTCTTTTTTTGCATGTTGCTTAGGATTTTTTAGCAAATTTTATTGTTTCCTCAGATATCTCCAGCAAAGCAGAAGCGCAATCAGAAGCCAGCGACCACCCACACATCAGACTGGCGGTGCCTTGTTTGAAAAGCACGATGGAACAAAATAGCACCGGGTTCTGTGTGGGTTTATAGCACATCACGTGGGCGGTGGGCTCAAGGAGGCTGTGTAGGTGCTTGGATTGCAAAAAATAATGTGTATACTTCATTCCCACGGCGCGTCTCATCTTGCTCCATGTGATGTCGCTTCTTGCCCCGAGGTTTGGGCAAGGTGAGACAATCTGCATTCTTGAATTTCTTGTTCCGTGTTTATTGTAGAACCGGCTTCGTCCGTTTTGATTTCCAGATCAGAACATCTAGACATCTCAGAATGTGCTTTTGCCCATATTCAATTCCTAATTTTTGTGTCATCTTGCCCTACCTTCACCTACGTGCAATCTCTAATAAAGACGATAGGCTAACCTGCCAGTTGGACGTCAAGACCGCATACCATGGCACCTGTCGATACATGTCATTGAAGATATTCTGCTGGCAGCAGACGCATAAAGTTACTAAGTCGGATCTGTTTTGTTTCTATTCCAATACTGTGAAAATCCTTGGCCAGAGCAGCAGATGCTGCTGCACATTAGTCAATTATACTAAAATCTGCGCTGAAGGACGTTTTTTTTAGGTAAGGGTCGTAGCAGCATTTCTCGTCATACATGCGTTTCAGAGGGAGCGAATGCCGCATTTGCGGTCTTCATTCCCATTGCAAATACTGGAAACTTGAGCAAAAACCTTGAAGAAAGACCGATTTATAGATTCCGCATCATACTCACCTTATTAAACTGCGTTGCATCGGGCTTCTTGTGGATGTCTTTGAGCATTCGGGAACAAACGTCAAAGACATGATGCGTAGCACGCCCAATGGCCGTTGCCATAAACATCTCTGCAGAATCAAGAGAAAAAATCAGGAAATGTGCACTCAGTCTTGTAGTATTTCCGATTCACAACTAGAATTAGACCACAGTGCAAAAAAATAAATGAAAACAGTGATGAAATGATTATCACAGATGAAGTTGAAGAGCTATATTTCGACGGCTGTTCTCGCATTTTGTTCTCTCTACACTTATCTGAAACAAGCGAGAGGACGATACAGCAAGAGGCGCTTTTTTCATAATCTTGGGGGAGAAATGATCTCGCGGAGATTTCCTCGCGCGCAATGTGCTTTTTAATACCGTTGTCATGGTATTCCCTTTCTTTTGATAAGAACCAATAACGGGGCTAAATCTACATCTTTCCTCAGCGCGACTCTCGTCGATGCGAAATTATCCCTCAGTCAAAAGTTCACGACTGACGTCGTCTGCTGACGTCAGACTGACGTCAGCAGCGCCAGCTAAATTGAAACGGCTAAACTGATTATACTTTTCAGTAATCGCTACGTTAGAATAATCTATGTTACTCCATGCTAATAGTCCTTATTGTGTGAGGCAACTACAGGAATTCATCAAGAAAATGGATTTAAAGAGGGGTAAGAACACTGAGGTAAGACTTTCAAGTGAGTGTGTACTGACTAACTGGCAGTCCTATAGGTTTCTTAGTTAGAAAAACCGCAAGAGAAGAGCCTCTGACCCCTAGGCGAAAGAACCATGATGACGGGGAAACGTGCTCCGAGCTACTGGAGAAACTGGTTGTGTGGTTGTTGCGCAGGGCAAAGAGAAACGGTTTCAGATTCGGTTAAAATAATTCTCGTACTTGCATTAAAAAAATATGCATAAATGCATAAATATTGTGACCGTGCTCAACATGTATATACGTTTGCAAAGCCCTTGGAAATTTCTGCTCAAATACGTTGTTTACAACGGCTCTAAACAATGACGCGTGTATCACCTGTTTTTGGGTCCACATCGCACACATTGTAAGGGGCTCGAAGGCCTGCACTGGAAGACAAGAACAATAAGTAGAGAGCACCAATCACTAACATATCGATGAGCAGCGTAGTAGAAATGCGATGAAAACAGTCAGTCTCTGATTCACACAGCTGCTTTTGCGATTTTCCGACCACGACTTTGCTGTATAGGTACACCTGCAGAATGAACAAGCAATAGAACGTCCACACGTGGACACACGCGTAGCATGGCTCTGCTATAACGCTAGCGCGAGGAATGTTAGGCTGTTATTTTTATTTATTACCTGCAGGGCACAAGCGTCATTATCTTTGCTCAGTAGGCTTCAGGTCGAGTTCTTTTGTTGTCGCAGGGGTATTTACGCCACGTGCTACCTACTGTTTCCCGTGACCGGGAATTTCAGGTGGACTGGAGGAAAGAGTGCGTCTAGCAACGAGGTCAGAAAGGGTGCGTTCCTTAACCTACTGGAGTTAATTCGGAAATGGCATTTCACTCGAAGCGCAATTTAAAAACCGGGTGGAGCAACTCGATGACGCTGCGTTTCAAAACCAGGGCTGCTATACTCATCAATGTTGGGCTATGTTCAATAGATGATGTCGCGCGAGGAGGAGCGTTGAACTTCCACTGAAGTTGCATCTACGTCAGTGTCGATCACAATCAGTGCCGCTGGCACGAGCGTGACAGATGAAAAACGAGAAGGTGCGCCTCTTTTGTCCCCTCCCGTGAAGAGTGAAATCCACAGCAACATAGACGACCTGCGCCCCTACGTCATTGATTACGTACGCCACACCGCGCAAAGCATGCTAGTAAACAGTATAATGTTTATCAACCTATCAGTCGACACGTGTTTCCCTCTTCTTGCCCGCCATAGCAAAATTAACCTCGAACCGGTCGTCTCGTAATGTCAAGTGTTTGTAAATTGTAAGTCGTCATTCTTGAAGGCTTCAAGGCTCATAAACTTGGGCTGTGCGAACATTGGAATATTTTGGATATCAAGCGAGTAACCGTGTCTCGAATCAAATACGGAATTATATGTTTGGATCTTGAATCGCGTCTATGTTTCTCCCAGGCGAAACACGTACACGTTGTTCTGAAAGGGCAGTATAGACGCAGGTCAGGTGATGGAAGGGATCCACGGAGAAAACAGCCTGATCTTGGGCATTAAATAAACAAGCAGGACACTTCATAATCCGATCCCATTAGGTCCCAAAATTAAGTATACAAGAAGCTGTCCGAGGATTGTGGGGGTTAATAGTGTTTATCTTCGCCGAAGCGCTGCCGTGACCTACGAGCACTTTCTTCAGTGTTCATTCACGAGAGATATGGAATTATCTGAATTAAACTTTGAAATCTAGAAAGTCAATTTTCCTTCTTATTTTTTTTTTTTGTTGTCAAAATCACGAAGGGTTCAAGATTGTTCCCCTGAGCATCACAAGACACCTTCCCTACTTCATTGTCAATTGTAAAAAAGAAAAAGAAGAAAAGCAAACAGAAATCCAGACGATAACGGGAGGTGATGCGATTTTCAGCGGCAGCTGTTAGTGAGCTTTGTTGACGCTGACGAAATGTTGCATAAACACTTTCCGTGACTGACTGCACATTTGTTTATAAAATGCTTGTGATTTGTTTGCAGACATGTTATTACTTGCTGGAAGGAAACTCCGAGGCAGAGAAGGGGGGGGAGATGTACACAGCCCCCCCCCCCCCCCCCTCCATCATCGTCTCAGAGTTCCTTTCCATCATGTACATCCAGTTAACATGCATTTTATCTCTCCTCCCGATTGAAGAATGAATCAGAGTCAATCCTTATGGCCGATTGGGCTATCACAACTTCCGACATCGCCAATAGGATTAACGATTTAGCGGTTCCGATCAAGCCTTTTGGACCTAAGGGTCTAATGGCTTGATGAGAGCTCTACAAAAATAAAAATAAAAAGATAAGATTTGTTCTTGGCCTTTTTTCCAACTCCTGCCATGACACAATTTAATTTCTCTTGCTTCAGCTCCTTCTTTTGCGTTTGTTTCCAAGTCTTTACAAAATATACAATGTGCGCAGTGTTTCAAGAAGTAAACAGAAAAGGTAAAAAAAAAGCTCTCTCCAAAGCCCCAAATGCTGTAGACAAGACGAAATCGGCTCGAACGGGTGGTCGACTGCAGAGCGGTCTTGTATGCGAAAGTTACGAAAGGTAGACCGAATCCCAGTTTGTCTGCGCGGAGGATACGTGGAAAGAGAGCAAGGCGGCCAAGGTGCAGTTGAACCGTTCAGTGAGGCCGTTAGTCTAAGCATGATACCGATATGATGACGGGGTGCGTACCAATGAACGTGATTTAAGAATGTCCTGAAGTAGACTGATGGGAAAAGGGCGAGCGTGATGGCTGACGAGATATCGAGGACCTCCATGACGCAGTAGTATGGTACATATGACAAAGGTAGCAATTTCTTCAGAGGAACCATGCACAAGAGGGCACAGTCTCTACATACCGTGTGAGGTGGTCAATGGCAACAGCTAATCACGGGTTGCAGCGGTCCGTGGCTGGCGAAGGCCTAAGCAATCAATGCCTACTCGTTCAAAGGGACGTAGTGGTGGCGGCAAGGAATAGACGACTGTCTGTTTGTAAACAATGCAGGCCACAAAGCCAGATCTCGCGGCCCGCCGTTGGCAAAAGATGACCACTTGCGTTGGCAGCGGGTGATCACGTCCGTTGCTTTGATGGCTGTTTCCGTTGATGGATGCCATTGCGCGAAGAAGATAGAAGGAAAAATTCATGTGCCAGGCAGATACTATACCCGTCAGTCGTGGCATTGCTCACGTCCGACAAGGGCACGACAAGGGAACGCCCTTTCGCCATCGCCATCGCCTACCCTGACCTCACCTCACGAAACGCGGAAACTACGAAATTATGCGACGGCAACATCAATCTGTGCTTGTTCCGCCAACAGTCCATTCTTTCCCGACCATATTGATGTGACGTGCCGCGTAGGGTGGTCTATGGAGATCACCTACCGGCGGAGGTGGGGATGATTTTCGACGTTGACCCCATAGTTATGGGTAGACCGCGTACTTTGGGTCAGAAATGTATAAGCGTGCCCAAAATTAGCGCTGGCATATCCTCTCGTAAGTCTCGAAGCCCAATGGGCTGATGTGGGAACGTCATGGAGGCAGTGAAGGGTGTCTTTACGGTAGTAACTCGGAATGGCGAAAAGAAACATTTTGTTGGATGTGCTGGTCGATCTTTCGTCCTCCTTACTGCTCTCTCTCCCCAACATATACCTCCACATTTCATTAAGATTCCTTGGTCTTTCCGGTAGCTTCCCGAAATGCGCGTTCAGCCGCCAAACGCCGTGACCTTGGATGGCAATCGTGCTCGAACCACAGCCGGCCCCCGGCAATGTCACAGAGCCTACAACTGCTCGACTCGCCTGGATGCCAACACTCCGTCAGCGCGGCCCACCTGTCTTCGCTGTTCTGGGCACCAAAGATATCGAAGATTACCTCGGTTCTTACGACCGTGTAAGCTTGTACACTAGGTGGGATGACGCATAAAGACTGTGCAACGTCGCCTTCTACCTGGCCCACCGTGCCGCACGAGAGCTTTCCGTCAGAACCCAGCGACCGGGAGAAAGCTATGCTGCGTACAAAGAAGACATCCTTACACTGTGCACCCAGGCCAACTCTAATATGCCAGAGGCGGAAAAGATAAACGATGTCATGAAATGTGTACCGGATGAAGCTTTTCAATTCGTCCTACTCAAAGAGCCCACAACGATCACTGCTGTCATGGACGCATGCAGAAACCTCCAGGAAAGCCGTAACACCCGCCTCGTTGGTGAATCGCCACAGTCCCCAAGCTACTTTGTGCACTCTCAGAAAAGAGGGAGTATGGGGAAACTCCATTGGGGCGTTCACGCTCGTCACACATATGACTCCCTTTGTGGAGTTTGGGCTACTCCCTTTGTAAGCGTGTTCTCCTGACTCCCTTGATAAGGGTGTCCCCTCGACTCCCCTCCGTGAGGGTGTTCCCCTGACACCCTTCCTGCAGGTGCTCCCTTGACTGCCCTGTATATACCAATCACATCGCAGAGAACACTAAGCACTCTTTCCCACCCTGTTATTAAGTGGTGTTACTTCACTGGACTTCTTTTGTTTGTTTGTTTTTCATTTTTTGTGCAGATACTGATCTGCGCTGCACAGCGTTACAAAAACAATACTGCCCTCGCTCCAAAAAGAGGAACTACAGGCGCAGTGCCTCTCCCATCTTGCTTAAGAATCCAGGAATAGTCCCATAGAACTACCGAAGCAGAACACTCCTCAGAAGCAGTCATTGAGATTGCGGTACTATGCGACTCAGAACTTTACAGCCTGCTCCTGTGCAAAGGAGCGAAACACTTTCGTAACGGTGACGGACATACGCCTCATGAATTCGCACTGCGTCTGCAGTAACTTGAAGGCGCTTAGTGTTACAGAACAGACATCCACTCCTATCGGACATTGCGTTTCTTAGCTGACCTGCTGTTTCCCTGCAGAATATTTCCACGGACATTTTCCCTCGAATGAAACGACCGGTCCGAGTGTCAGTTACAATTAAAAAAAAAGATTGCATTGTAGAAGCAAGCATCTTTATGAGCACAAGGAACCAAGATGTAGTCTTGCTTGTGAAATTGCAGTACCTGATCTTCAGTACGTAATGTTGGGTACTTTCCAAGGATATCTGCCACCAACGGCCTTTGTTGGTACAGCCAGGACTTGCGAAATGTATATGCCTTCTGCAGGGATACAACAACTTTGGCCATGCCAGACACAGGCTTGTTCATCTCTTCTTTTATTATGTACAGGTGTGTCTCGATAAAGTTAACGAATAAATAAAGGGACGAGACTGTACTGTTGCATGGTCTGGAAGAACCTCGTCATAAACATTGGGGAGTGATGCTAACACCCCACCATGAAGGGAGTGTACTTAACACAACGCATTAAATACAGCCGAGAAAGGATGTCACTGCAACGCTTTCTGTGTTCGCGACGGTGTCCGAACATCGTTCGACACGCTATTCACTCCCGTTTTTCTGAGAGTGTGGGATAGTCCTCACGAAATCTACCTAGCGTGGATGCGCTTCGAGCAGATGTCCGTCACCTGACTCACGCAGAACTATCCCTCGCTCTTTCATGAGGCAACGCGCCAGCAATACAGCCGACACCCAACGCTCCCTCGACGGCTGCCATCAATGATTGGTGGAGCAAGATGTAGCTGCAGTTCTCCAGGAGCAACCTTTGCCGCCATCTCGCCCAACTCATACAGAAGTATTATAGACGCCTCCCTCTACCTCACCGGGGCATTCACCACAGCCTTCCCCAACTTATTCCGACGTCCTGTGAGGACCCCACTTCGCTCCTACTGCACCGTACATCCCTAGCACCCATATAGGCTAGGCTAGCACCTGCATCTTTTTGTACAGCGGAGCGTCGTTTCGAGGGGCGGACCTGCTTTTATTGGGGGTTCCGTGGAGATATTGCTCGCTTTTGCGGAAGACGTCAGCGGGATTCAGCCAGGACACTTCCGACCAGTGATGGCCAGTAGTTAACTACATGCAGTTAAACTACTAGTTAAACTACCTGATTGTAGTTAAAAGTAGTTATCAACTACTTGCAGAAAAGTAGTGGCAACTACTAGTTAAACTACTATTTCGAGTAATTAACTACAGTAGTTAGGTTACTGCAGGTGCCAACTACTTCCGATTTTGCCGCAAGCTTTACGGCACGATTGTGCTTCCGACTTTTACCTTGAGCTACTTGTTTGATGAGAACGGATGTGCAGAGCAATTGTGCCGTGCATGTGTACTTAATCTTCACTTTTAATGCTTGTCTCGCGAAGCCTCATTTGCATGAACTTGCATTGAAACCGCATAAGATGGCTACGTGATCGATCATCGTGGCTAAGTGAAAATATTTTACAGCCCACAGTGGCGCAATCGGCACCCACCACAATATTTGTGCGTGGAACATTGATCTATGACGAAGAAGCCTGAGTGTAAATCTCGTACATGGTCTGTCGTATATTGTACGTACCTTTATAGCGGAAGCTTTCACTTCATAGAAAATATTTCCGCAGCAAGCTCTTTTGTCAGCGCATAATATACAAGAGACAGGCAGTGGATTTTACGACAGTATATGAATTAAGCGACGTAGGCACAAGAGTATATTTTATATATAATTATCACTGCTTTTGATTCATATTTAGGTGTCCAGGAACACTACAAGGGATTGGTGTTGATGGACAACGTTAAGTAGTTAAAGATGTACTTAAAATACATGGCAGTAGTTAAAGAAGTAGTTTTAACTACTCCCCTGAAAAGTAGTTGAACTACTAGTTAAACTACTCCATCGCGAAGTAGTTAGTAGTTATAGTTAAACTACTGTAGAAGTAGTGAGTGGCCATCACTGCTTCCGACAACACCTGTTTCCGTGACCGACCCTCCTGAAGACGCCAAACAGGTGATGGAAGCGGATAACCTGCAAATACACCGAAATGTGGAGGGCGAATGTGTTTATTAAGACAGACACAGGGATGAATCAGAAGAACTTTTGTCGATGGCGAAAGCGGGGGCGATGATGATGTCTCTTCTTCCTCGCAATATACATATAAACCATATTTGTGTCTGCAGTCGAGAGTTGACGCCTTTTTCTTCCGTTCCAAAGTGTGTTGTTCTTAGTGCGCACGCACAGACTGACGTTTCTGAATTCATGTGTGCTCGTTTGATGATAAGCTCCGTAACAAGCCCAGCCGTGGAGACCACGCAAGCACCGGGGAAGCCCATTGTGCGCCTCAATTTTACAGATCGTGAAACTGAAGCGCTTGTCGATCGATGCCGCCGCAGGAGAACAACCAGCGTCTGTGTCAAACAGAAATGCCTGTGTCAGCATTACAGACAGTCTGTTCCGGTATCAGGCGCACGCCGCGACTTCCGACTTTGCCATCTTGCTTTCAGCGCGTGCCGCAA